>NC_056743.1:799556098-799678598 GCF_019279795.1 Protopterus annectens | reverse complement strand
CACTGGCTCTCTACCAGCTTTTGGAAAGGGTCTCAGCAGATGGCACAAACAAACTCTGTCTGGCTGCAAGGCAAATACAGAAAAATAAAAAAGATTGTCATCAGACAACATTCAAAAGGTTATACCCTCTTTGGCAGTTGGCGATGATGGCCTGGTATTTAGCTTTTCAGCATTCTCTGAGGCATCAGGCCTCATACGTCCCATGAAAGCACAACATAGTGGCAGATAGACTAAGCAGATCTCAGATGGGCCCTCATGAGTGGAAACCCAGGACCGACGTCTGCCTGGATTTGATCCAGATGTGGGGAACACTTTAGATAGTTACTCCATCACTTTAAATTTTAATTGATTTGTAACTAAGTGGTGTAAGTGATGTGAGTATAAATACTTAATTAGACCAAGCCATTAATGTCTGAAGAAGTTGCTCAAACATTGAGCGACGAAAAGCGCTTTACATTTACTTTGAATAAACGTTGTGTGGTTAGTCTTCAGTGACTCGTTGGATTTCCTTCTTCTTGTGACTTTAGATAGTTCTGTTTGCCTCCTTTCAAAACAGATAGCTAACAGATTCTGTTCAAGATATCTTTCCAGCCATACGTGGAGGACAGAAACATTCTTATTCTTGTGGATGGGAATGTTCCTTTCCACCAATACTCAAGCTACTTCTGAAGATTCAGAAAGAATTGACAAAGTGATTGTAGTGACCCCTTTTGGCCTAGACAAAGTTGGTTCTCCATTTTAATGGAATTGGCCTAGGGCAATTACTAAAAGCTTCCTCACACTCTGGATCTGCTCACACAGTGTCAGGGGTGACGGGTGCACCCCAGCTTAGAGCAATTGATACTGACAGCCTGGATGATTCTGTTTTAATACATTTTAGGCACTTGTTCCATGAGGATGTGCAGTGGGTATGGAAGGAGGCAAGAAAACCTACAAGTAGAAAATCTTATGTTTACAAGTGAATGAGGTTTTCTAGGTCATGCCTAACCCATATCAGTGGGTCTGCCATGGTGCTTACCTCTCTGTTTTTTAAATATTTGTGTGAACTATTCAATGATGGTGTATCCTATGCATCTATTAAAGGGCATCTTACAGCCATCTCAGATTGTCTGTCCATGGATACCCCTTGTTTGTCTCTTTTTTATGGTCAATTTATGAAAGAAGTGTTGCTCTTGAGAACCCCTCAAAAGAAAATTCCTTCTCCTTGGGATCTCAACTTTGTTCTTGAAAAATTGACCTTATCTCCTTTTGAACCAGTCTTTAGGGCTGTTTGTGGGTTCATCACTTGGAAAACTGGTTTTCTTATTGCTCTGACATCTACAAGGAGAGTCTGTGAGCTGCAAGCCCTCATTGTAGACCAACCTTATCAGATTTTCCACATTCCATAAGGTGAGGGTTGTTCTATGTACTAATCCATCCTTTATGACAAAAGGTATTTTTTCAATTTACCCTGAATCAGGACATGAATCTTCCAGTTTTCTCTTTGGAACCTAAGAAAAAATGGGTGGTGGTGAGGGGGATTCTACATACCTTGCATGTGCACACTCTCTTCATGTACTACCTCAGCAGAACTAAGCACTTTAGGAAAGCTGAACAACTGTTTAGTTCCTATTCTAAGGCTAAGTAAGGTCAACTTGTCTCTAAGCAAATGATTGCTTATTGGCTGTCTTCTACTATTGTCTTTTTGTTTTTACTCTCACCAAGGCAAATCTATTCCAGGCAAGGTTAAGGCACATTGCAGGAGAGTATTATCCTCTTCGATAGCATATTGGAAAGGATTGGACTCTAGAAGCATTCTAGAGGCAGCAACTTAGTCCTCTGTGTATACCTTTACAAAGCACTACAAATTGGATTCCTTCTAGGGTTTCAGATAGGCTTTGTGAGGGTCATTCTCCATGGGCCCCTGGATCCTGATCTCGGTAGGGTAAGTTTTGGGAAGATACCCATATGCCACTGAAGTAGTGTGAATGATGACCATAGTATAGTTGCATAAGTCCTACTTACCTGTAACAGCAGGTGTTCAAATTTCATTGCATCAGTAATAGCACCCACCCACCATTCCATTTATTTTGCATATAGCTCGATAGCATCCAACCTTGTTGTGTTGTTAATTGGCTTTGATTATGGTGCTTTTTGGCTAAGACTTGATTGGTTTCAGGCAATTCTTGCTTCCAGTCTTTCTTGATTCTTCCTACTTTGCACTAAAAGCCTGAACAATTGACTTTCCAGAGCTCAGAATCCTGGGCTCTAACTCACTGTGATGCGAGATTGGCTAAGTCCCAACCCCCATCTGGGAAATACTGACCATATCCATTTTTAGAAGTGTAAGTATGCCTATCAATCTTTGGGTAATTTAAGTCTCCTAACAAGAAGGTATTTGGTTCAATACTTAATTTTAATGCTCCTTGGGATACATTGATAAGGATCTGTATTTAACAATGAAGTAATAAGTAGAATTGTTAAGGATTATTTAGTTCTACAGAACTGGCATGATAGGCTTGTGGGTAATTTTTATGTGAGGTGATGGTGTTTCTGACAAATGTAGGTACCACCCCACATAGTTACCCAGGGTTCTGAAGGCATGATAATCCCTAAGCCCTGTTGACAAGTGACTACTGACATCACATCAAAACCACGTCTCAGTAACTGCACAAATATGAATGTGTTCAAATTGCACTAGGGCCTCAAATTCTGCAACCTTTCTCTTTAGAGTCATAGCATTGAGTAGTGCCACCATGATATTGTCCAAGTTTCAGATCGAGTTTGCTATGTAAGCATATCCAGTAGAAGCTGTATGTGTAATAAAGGTACTATGGGTGGAGCAAAGATTTTAGCTGGTATGAGGAAGACCTAGTATGAGAGGTGTAAGCCATCCCTTGGAAAACTTGAAGTGTTATCTATCATCTCATCCTAGACTGACCTAAATCAGATCCCCTTAGAATGACATTAACTATGTAGCCAGTTGTTAAACCTGTTACCTTGTCTTGGTATCCATGCATCATTTGTGCATAGGCATGATTCTAGTCAAGACCAGTGTCTTTTCAACATCTAGCACATGCGTATTAAGTTCTATCCTATCTCTCTGCATGAGAGGACCTCAGATTACTCCATTTCATGTGGGCCACCACTAGGTAATATTTATATTTGCCTAGCTTAAGAGGCCTTCCTTGTGTAGAAGCAGATAAAATAGCCTTATGGGCTTAGGTTTGTTTTCCTAGTGACTATTGGGTGAGATATGTGAATTTCCATTATTATGAATGGAATAAGATTTATTTATTGTATTTTATTTATATTATTTACTTACTTATATATGAAGGTATTTAACATTGTTAGATTTATACAGATCTATATATTTATGAAATTTTTTATAGTTTTATGAATACAATAGTATATGACAGGGTTAGCTATAATTTCATATTATGCTAATATGATTATAAGTTTAAACACACATGCATAGCTGCAGTATTATGAAATTTCTATACCATAATTCATCAACTAATATTATGAGATTCTTTATATTATAATTAAATATATTTCATGAGACCTTTGTACTATGGTTAAACATATTTTATGCATTTTTTGGGTTATTATTATTAATCATGATAAATGCTTAGTTGCACATATACGAAAGAATATACAATGGTATGATACTTCTATGAAGTTTTCTATACACTGTTATATGGAATATAACAATGAAAGCTCTGCATTTAAATCATTAGTATAATTAAGACTTAATTGTTTGATTTTGAATGTTTCAATTAATGGAAACGTTTATAATGTCAACACCTATCTTGATATGTAGATCTGATGAAGCGTACCTTGGAAATACGCAAAAGCGCTCATCTTTTATTTCAATAAACCTGTTTTTGATTTTATTTTGTCGTGTTCGTCCGCCTCCGTCTTTATATTTACATTATTTATAATTTGTTGACTTTCTAAGTCCCATTAGACTATTAGCCTTTTTTCAGGGAAGACTTAAGGTGGCATTTATACTACCAGGGGAATTCTGGCCAGGGCACTGAGGAACTTCCTCTACTCATCATTATTCCAAGTGACACAAATTTTGTAAGAGCATTCCTCTTTCCATTCCAGGCACAGAGGCAGCCTGGAGAAACAGGAAGGCAGATGGAGAGTGAGAGCAAGAGAGATAATGGCACAGTAAGAAAAATGGAGGGGAAAACAAATATTGAGATCAGGATTCTGTGGAGATGTTTCAAAGAACAGATGAGTAGGCAAATGATGGATGTATAATTACAACCCTCCAGTCAGGAGGGTTGTATGATGATTTACATAAAGAAATGGTGATGCAGAGTGAGCTAGAAAACAAAGGAGACATTTCCTGGGGGAACAGTATGGAGAAATTACAAAAGGAATATGCAGAGACAATCCTGAAGAATACTTGTAAGATGGAAAAGAAAACATATACAGAGAAAGTAAAAGAAAGCAAGAGGGTAGAAACAGAAAAGACACAAGAAAATGAAAAACCTAAGTATGTGGTAAGGTTTCAGAATAAAGAAGACAAAGAAATTGACAGGTATGAAGTGTAGGACAATTTTGGGGGTAAAAGCACATGAGGTAACATCATTTATTCTTATTAACAAACAGACATTTTGTAATATCATATCTGAGACTGTTTTTAAATGCAAAATTTTATTGGAGAATATGAAAAAGAAAGACTGTAACCTATGGACTCTTTATGTGATAGAAACATTTAAGAGGGCAACACAAAAGAAATTTCATGCACAATTTCTAACAGAGGTGGAAAGACAGACTTTGAAAGGACATTTGAAAACTTTATGTGAAGAAGTACTGGACATTGCTAAAGCTTATGATAAAAGGGGTTTATGGACTGGTGGATGGGATTGTAATATTGTGTTAAAAATAGAAAGAGAAAAAATATACATATACCAAGCATGATAAATGTGGAAGGGGATAGGGGTGTCATAAAATATTGAGGACAACCAAAAGATGTTTTGTAGAAAAGAAGGACATTTGGTAAGTAACTGTGATAAAAGAAGCTGTTATATTTGTGGGCAAATGGGACATGGAAAAATGTGAATTGAAATGTTATAAATGTAACAAAATGGGGCATTTATGGATGGATTGCAAAAATGAAAATAAGAGTAAAGAAAAAGAAGAAAATAAACAAAGAGTAGAAATTTTAGAAGTAGTAGAAATAGAAGAAAAATAGACAAGAAAAATAACAAAGAGGACATAGAAGAAGGTTCTGAAATAAGTGGTGAAGGAGACAAATTTGGAAGTAGTAAAAGAAAAAAAAGAATTCTGTTGGTAAAGGGATAAAATACAGAAAAAGAAAATTTAAAGTGATAAGTACAAAAGAAAAAAGAAAGGAAATGGATAAAAACTAATATATACGGCTAATGATTCGGGATTTGTATGATTAAGATGTTTGACTCAGAGACACAAGGTACAGTGTCTGATTCTTACCTTTAGGAGGAAATTTGGCTAGGCTTAGAATGGCCTATTAAGAAAGCTAGCCTAGTATGGATTCTAAGGAAAAGGGGAAATGAAAATTTCAGTGTGGTTTCTATAAATGTGAATAGTATTAAGAATACAGTGAAAAGAATCAGGATTTTGGAGTGGTGCGATACATGTGATGTATATGTCATTTTATTAGAAGACACAACATTTTTAACAAATTAAGAAAGATTAAAAACAGGAATTATGTGGATGAAAGATAATCTGAAATTTGGGAAATGAGAGATGTTCGGAAATAGCTATATTCTGTAGAAATACCGTAAAGATATTAAATGTAACTTAAGCAAAAATGGGAAGATTAACCATTGGAGATTTAAAATGGAAAGAACAGGTATATAGAATTATAACATTATATGCTTATACTAATTGTAAAGAAAGTGAAAGCTTATTTAATCAGATTTTAGAGCATATAGTGATAAATATAAAAATTATAATAACAGGAGATTCTAACTGTGAATTAAGTAGCTATCATAAAAAGAAATCAAAATGATATAAGAAAATGTTAGAAGTTACAAGATGTGGTAAACTAAAACTTTGGGACAAAAATTCATGGACTTGTAAAAGGAGTATATATATATATATATATATATATATATATATATATATATATATATATATATATATATATATGTGTGTGAAATATATTATTTTGTAGTATCAGAATGTTTAGTTATAGGAGAAGGGAGGTAATTGCAACAAGATTTTCTCAGCAACTTGCAATATGGCTTGAGATTAAGGAAAACAAGGAATATATAAAAACAGACAAATGAATAAAAAGGATAAATGAGAAAGCATGGAATGAAAAAGGAAATGGAATAGTAATACAGGTATGGAAAGATCATATTGCTATGAGAACATTTTATAAAAACTGGTCTGATGCTGGATTATATTTAAGGGAAAATATAAAAAAATATATTTTTTTTACAGTGGGAATATAATGAGAGAAAAGAAGAGAAAGAAAAATATTAAAGAACATATAACAATATATTGGAAGATTTAGAACATAATAATAGAAAGTACTTTGACAAAGAAAAAGAATTAAATGAAAGAAATCAAGGAAAAAATGCAAGAATTGCTATATAAGCAAATATTTATTTTACAAGAAAAAAGAGAAGTATCGAGTTACTTAAGCAAATTAATAAAGGAAGATGGTAGTATAACGAGAAATAAAAAATGTAAAAACAGAAATAGAAAGAAGTCAGGAAAAGGTTATAAAGAGTATATTACAGTATGCACTCTCTTGAGGCACTCCTAAAAATGGAGAACATCGATATCTGTGCAGTAACTGAGACCTGGTTCAAGGCTCCAGAGAGCACCCCTGCAATACCAGGCTACAACTCTTACCACACTTTTCGGCCACCAAACCAGGACCGAAACACTAAAGGTGGAGGAGTGTCAATATTCACCAAGGATATTCACACCACCAGTCTAGTTGGCCAACACAATGTGTCTGAAATTCTCCAAGTGCAACTAACACTAGGTAAGACTGCAATCCAAATTGTAGCTTGCTACAGATCCCCCACCATACCCCAAGGTTCTCACTACACCTTTCTAAACATACTGGAAAATATTAAGATAGAACCAAACACCCTAATACTGGGTGATTTTAACTACCCTGCCATTAACTGTGAAAACTACTCATGTCCCAACACCTTTATGAACGGTTCTTGGAATTCATAAATTCCAATGCCCTGGATCAACTAATCCATAGTCCCACCAGGGGCTCCAATATCCTAGACCTGGTCATTACCAACATGGGAAATCAATGCTCCATACCTATGGTCACCCTCTCATTAGTCAGGTCTGACCATAAGCTAATCACCCTTAACATCCACATCCCATCCCCACCCCCAGTAAAGAAACCACCATACAAAACTTCTCCAAAGCCAACTTCATGCTACTCAAGTCAGAAGTGACAAACTTCATGACACCCATGCAGACGGGAACTGAAAGTTCAACTGCTGAATCCTACACTAAGGCACTGTATGAGCACATCCACTCATGCATGAATTGTGCCATCCCAAATAGAACCAAAATGCTCTCATCCAAAAAAAGGAAGCCAATCTGGTGGTCCCCTGCCATAAACAAACTTTACAACAAAAGGAAGAAACTTTTGCAGAAAAGAGGAAAATCCCAGGATGCAAAAAACTCCCTTACTAGCCTCAGTAAGAAATTGAGATGCCTCATAAAATCCTCCAAAGCTAGTTACGAAAATAAAATTGTCAAAGATTTTAAAGACAACCACAAAGCATTCTATAACTATGTCAAGAATCTAAATGGCAATGCTAAGATCTGCTCTGAGCTAAAACAGAATGGCATTAAATATACTGATCCGAAGGATATTGCCAGTATCCTGGCAGATTGATTCAGTGCCAACTTCACCCCCCTCTCACCCCCTAAATGGCCCATCTCAATACCGGAAGATTGCCAAATTCCAGTAATAACGGCCACACAGGTACAAAACGCACTCTCTAAAGCCAAGAATACAGCATCCATGGGACCAGATGACATTCTGGGCTGTGTACTACATGAACTACAATATGAACTGGCACCTCACTTAAGTGTCATGTTTAATCATAGCCTCACCTCAGGTTTCGTGCCCACTGAGTGGCGCAGAGCTACAGTTATCCCAATCCACAAGGGGGGATCCACCTTGGATCCCGGAAACTACCGTCCCATCAGTCTGACAAGCCTTATCTGCAAGGCCATGGAGCGTATTATCATGGAACTTATAAACAAAGACATTGTCAACCTTCAAACACTGGACTCCACCCAGTTTGGGTTTCTGAAGGGCCGATCTTGTCTCCTGAACCTGATTGACTTCTTTGAATCAGTCTCCAGAGCCATGGACAAGGGTAAGGTGGTCCACACAGCCTATCTAGACCTTGCCAAGGCCTTTGACACCATCCCCCACTCTGGAATCATAGATAAACTTACTAAGTTGGGCATTAATCCCTATGTCACCCAATGGGTTGCTAAATGGCTTACTGATAGAATCCACACTGTAAAAGTAGCCGACTCCAAATCCAGCTCCAGACAAGTGACTAGTGGAGTACCTCAGGGTTCAGTCCTGGGGCCGCTCTTGTTTGGCATCTACTTCTCTGAAGTACAGGTCAACACTAAGGGACTCTGGCTAACAAAGTTTGCAGATGACTGCAAACTGGGAGCCATTATTGAATCCCCAAATCATGTGGATACTCTACAAAAGGGCCTTACAGAAACAGATGGTTGGTGCCAGAGCCATGGGCTCAAGCTCAATGCCAAGAAATGTATTGTTATCCCCTTTGGGAAAAAACATGTATCCATGAATTACCATATAGGTGGCAGTACACTAAACACAGAAAGTGTGATAAGAGACTTAGGGACACAGGTGGACAGTGGTCTCACCTTCGATAACCACATCGCCACAACAGTCAGGAAATCCTTCTATGTGGCACACCTCATCACGAAGGGCTTTTCATCCAGAAAAAAGGAAGTCATTGTCCCACTTTACTCATCCCTCATTAGACCCATTATATAATACAACGCCCCATTTGGTATGTACCTCTCAAGACATCTGCAACAACTGGAAAGGCCTCAGAAATACCTCACTAAAAGAATCACAGGCCTAAAGCAGATGCCCTACGCTGACCACCTTAAAAAACTCCAGCTATACTCTGTCGCATATCGTCTACTCAGAGGCGATCTCATCTTAACATACAAGGCCATGTCAAACCCAGAGCTGTTGGACATGCTACACCTAAAGAAATCCCAATCCCTCAGAGCTACACGCTCCAGGGATCTAAACTTTGTCATCACAATAAACAAAACATGCTGGAGGGATAGGTTCCTGACCCAGAGACTCCCCAGACTCTGGAATAGATTGCCCATACATGTCAAGCAGAGTGCCTCTTTGGACCTCTTCAAGAGGAACCTTGACGATTGGATGGGAGAAAGGAAATTCACCCCAGGGATCACGTCAGTCGCCCTGCTAGACAGTGGTCCAGGAAAGTAAATAATGTGGGAAGAAATAGCCAGGGAATTGTTATGGCTAGGCTTGTATAAGCCCTAGGGCTGATAGCCTAGTACCAACCTATGAACCTATGAACCTATGGACAAGAAATTTTTAAAGAAAAAAGAAGATAGTTCAAAAAACATAGAAAGTGAAAAAGTTAACAGAAAAAGAGAATAAAGACTTGGAAAAAGGAGATTTATTTAAGTGAGCTAGATAAAGTATTAGGACAATTAAATATAGATTCAACTGCAGTACCAGATGGACTAGGGTATAAAATGTATAAAAATTTATGGGATTGGAAAAACAAGATTTTAAAGATTCTGAATGAAGGGTTAAACGAAGGGCAGCACAGTGGTGAAGGGGATAGTGTTGGCACTTCACATCAAGAGATTCCCCATTCAGTTCTCAGCTGGAGTGCCTCCTGTGTAGGGTCTGCTGTGTTTGTATGGATTTCCTCCCCCATTCAAAAGACATTCAGCAGATAGATTGGACACTCTAGATTGCCCATAGGTGTGAGCATGTGGTATGGATGAACTACCGTAGCAGGGCTAGCCACCCAGTGGTGTAAACCTTAGCTATAGATGATTATCACTGCTGAAGGGACACCCCAACCCATTGTTCAAAAATAGGAAAAAGGGGTTGTGGATAGTTAAATGAAGGTTTTATATATAAATAGTTATGTAGTGGAATACTTAAATTCATATGGAGGAAGGAAGATAGAAGACAATTAAAAATGGAGATGGATAGTACTGTATAATAATGATTATAAGATCTTTATGAAAATAATACAAAAGAGATTTGAAAATATTATGGAAGACAGTATATATAGTATAAACGGGAAGGGCTGTCAAGAATTATTAATGATAGATAAATTATGGATGATATTATGAATAGAAAATAAGTGCAAATCATGGTAGGAGACCTTAATAAGCCATTATAAACAATTGGACATGTAATCTTATGGGTAATAATGAAAGAATATAATATAAGTGGGAAAGTTAGGAAATTATGTATTGTCAGTATATAGTAATACTAAAATAGAAATATTTGTAAATGTCTGATTAAACCAAGAGGTGCATATGAAGAGTGGTCAAAGTCAGAGATGTCCAATGAGCTTTATACATTTTGTATTAGCTATGAATGTGATAGTATGTGAAATAAATTACAAAAAGGAGATGAGGTATATAACACCTGAGGATTTAAGAATTTCAGTTCTGTTATCATATGCAGATGACATAATAATTGCAAAAAACAGTTTGGATAAAAAGTACTAATTTGCACAAGTGACTGTTTAGGTGTGATAGGAAAGGCTTTAAATAAAGAAAAATGTAAAAATGCAGGTGATGTAGTAATGATATAAGGGTATATATTTTATAGTGAATGAAATTTCTGTTTTTTTAAATTTTGGAATAAAGATATGAGTAGAATTCAATGGGGAAAAATAACAATAGAGGAAATAAAACAAGTCTGCCTTTTCTGGAGAATGTATGAATTATCATTCAGAACAAATGGCTTATTTGATAAATGCAGTACTGATGAGAAATAGTATACCTAGTAAGTGTATTTATGTTGCCAACAATATTTGAAAAGGAATTATTGCAGACATTTTTTTTTTCATTTATATGGGGCTTTTGATTAAACCCAGTAAGAAGAGTTTTGTACATAAATAAAAAAGAAGGAAGCTTAGGGTTAATTCACCCAGTGGTATGTGCTTCTTCATTAAATTTGTATGAAGTGTTAAAGTTGATAAATGAAAAAAAAATGAGAGATTAGTACATTAGTAGTAGAAGTTTATAAATATAAGTATGCTAAATTTCATTGTAAGTAATGTTTTTCATTTTTTCCTGGTTAGGGGTCGCCACAGCTGAACTCGGGTCCGCTAATGATTGGCAGTGGATTTTTATGTTGCCGAGTTGCCAGCCCGATGCCCAACCTTCAAAGAAGGCACACCCATTCACGCTCGCACTTACTT
This sequence comes from Protopterus annectens, assembly GCF_019279795.1. Lineage (NCBI taxonomy): Eukaryota > Metazoa > Chordata > Ceratodontiformes > Protopteridae > Protopterus > Protopterus annectens. The sequence continues at coordinate 799,667,133 of NC_056743.1, read as the reverse complement.
GCATGTCTTTAATGTTACTCAACTGTGGGGAGGACATACAGACTCCACACACGAGGCACTCTAGCCGAGAATCGAAAGGGAGAACCTCTTGCTGTGAGGCAACAACACTAACCACTGCACCACCGCGGCCTGTGCTTTTCATTGTATGGTGAAAAAAAAGGAGTAAAAGAGAAAAATAATGTATAAATTGAAGAAATAAAATGTTACCAAGAAAAATATTTTTGTGGAAAATAAAAACTGATGATATAGAAAAAGATAGAAAAGTATGGTATGAGAATGTAAAGATAAGGCATTTATATGTAAAACCATGGGAAAATCTATCAGATGAAAAAATAAGAAGCAAATGATGTCATCAGAAAGTAGACTGTCAAGATTTTTTTATGAAGACTGGTAATAGATACATCACCAGTAAAAAGACATATGCCATATAAAAAGGAAAGTGAAAGACATGTTTGCATTGTAAAGAAGAAGATGAAACTATGGAACATGGGCTTTTGAAATGTAAAAGCATAAAAAAGCAGTGGGGAAACCAATATAACTCCAATAAACTGCTTGAAATACTGGTGTGTATAAAACAGGGTTATTCAGTAATCCACATAAAAATCAGCATATTTGCTCACTTGGCTTTGCAATTAAAATTGATAATAAAGCAGTCATTTTATTCAATTTCTTAGCTATTAGTATCCCACACAGTCATTCCAGGGAAATAGGTCATTTTTTGCCCCAGGCTGTAATTTTCAACCAGGCCCTGACTCCAGCTCTGTAGGTCCAGTGATTGTTCAAAGTATACTCCACAAGTTAAGTCTGGTTGAACTATCATATTGCACACCTCTAGGGTGTTATAGGTAAGATCAAGCTTTTCCTTCTAACTCTGCACACAAGGAACAGACTTCCTGTCTTAATTCTGTAGGCTATCAAACCTCTTTTATGTAGTGCCTTGTTAGCTGGCTAACACAATTTTCCTGACTAAAACCCTGAGAACTTCTCACTCCCAAGGCACATTTAAAGGCACATGCACCTTTTCCATGCACTTCACATTTCCTTCTGACTCTTAAGATATATATATATATATATATATATATATATATATATATATATATATATATATATACATAAATATTATATGTTTATGTTATATGTTAGGTAGAGAGAGAAAAAGACAGAGAGAGCTGTATCTTTATTTGCAGTTTCTTGTTTTCCAGTATTCCTTTCCCAGAAGTATACCCATTGTCCTCATATTACTTGATATGTCTGACTTCTGCTGCTGGCAGTAGAGTTAAGGTAATAGGATACAAAACCTTGATTTGGAGTGAACAGTTAACTTTTGTGGTATATCATGGTTAAAATTAACATTTTTACTTTAGATATTCACCAGAATTTATAAAGTCATTTACTGCACAGCAGCTTTTAGAACAATCCAGATTTTATATTCCAAGTAAAAAATATAGACACTGCTCACAAGCCACACCCACTCTCATTACCTCTACAACCAAACTTCACAGCACAGCACATGCTTTCTCCTCTCAGGCACCTCCTCTTTGGCAAACTCTATGCATTAACACTAAGAAAATTAACACTTAGTCCAGATTCAAAATGCAACACAAAAAGCAGTTTTTCATCCAAGCCAAATGTTCCTGCTTCAGTGCAAGACATATCACCTAACCTATCTCCTTCCTGAGTCTCTTTTCCTCACAAGATTTGCTGAACATTGACCCACTTTAGAAACTAATGTATATATTACAGCAATAACCCATGCCTGGGTGTGGGTAATGCTGGATTTACCCACGGTTGGTGTGGTTTGGTCACGAGGGCAAAGCCCAAGTGGCCAAACAAAGCCAACCGTGGGTAAATCCATCATTACGAACACCCAGAAGTGGGTTATTGCTATTATACAATGACATTATTTAAGAAAAAAAAAATTACTTTTCTTAAATAATGGCATTGTATAATGCCTCCTTGCTGCCCTTCCACAGCTGTCTGGTATTCTACGGCAGTTCTGATGTACTGCGCATGCCTACGCAGTACATCAGAGCTGTGGGCAAAAGCAACAGAGAAAGCAAGATCTCCATTGCTTTTTAAAAAGTGTTTCGCTATGTTAAATGAGTTTAACATAGCGAGACAGCTTTAAAAAAGCAACAGAGAATATCTGTTGCTTTTTTAAAGCTGTCTCGCTATGTTAAACCCATTTAAAACATAGCGAGACAGTTTTGAAAAAAGCAACGGAGAAAGCAAGATCTCCGTTGCTTTTTAAAAATTGTTTTGCTATGTTAAACTCGTTTAACATAGCGAGACAGTGTGAAGCAATGGAGATCTTGCGTTCTCCGTTGCTGTAAAAAAAAAAGAGTTATAGTAATGGACCGGACCTTTTTCCATTACTATAACTCTGATTTACAACGTGCATGCTGACCAATCAGCATGCACGTTTTTGAATATTTAATGGGGGGGTCGTTGTATAATGTCCATTACACTCTACTTGATTGTACATTTCACTGTGTTTATTCACTAGAACATACATACACAATTTTTTCTCTGTAATTAGTCTGAACTATTCTGTTATTATTTACATTTCTGTATTTGTTATTTGGGAAATGTTATGTATTTCATCTGGGCTGAAATTGGTCAAGATTGATCAGTGCATTACCCAGTAAACATATTTTTTATTTATTTTACATTTGTTAACCAGGTTAGTCTGACTGAGCTTTTGGCTCATTTTCAGCAGAGACCCAGGGTGAAAAGCTCCTCAGAGAATAGAATTTAACAAAATTCACTTACAATCAGCAAAAAATTACTATCAGGTTACAATAGCAAATGAATTGATTAATAGCAACATGATTGATTTTTAGGTATAGACAGCATATATGCAAATGTTGGATGGAGAGAGGCTCTGCAGTGCAATAAAATTTAACAAAAATCAGTTATAGTCAGCAAACATTTAAAAAACAGGTTAAAATGGTGTATTAAATTAATAATACCTATGTGAGTGTTGAGGTTTAGAGAGGTTATATACAGAAGTAGGATGGAAGATATAGGTAAGTAAAGAGGTGATGTCCATAAAGACAGAACAGGTTGAAGTAAATGTTTTTATGGGAGCAGTCTGATGTAATATAGATGTGATAGACAGGGAGGAATGTAGGAGAGGGAGGGAATAAGAAAGAGTGGATAGAAGGAAGGAAGTGGAGGGAGAACAAAGTTAGAAATAAACTTGGGGTAAGGAGGAGTATTAGATGTATGGGTAGTAGTTTCAGGGAGGATGACTACAATGGTGGGACCGTTTTTTTAGTTATGTATTTTCGGGTGGCTAATTTGAATTGCTTGCTATGGTCATGGGACTTTATTTCTAGGGGCAGTTGGTTCCAGGATGTGGCTGGGTTGTAGTTATAGAGTAGACATCCTATTTTAGTTTTCGGTTTATAAATCTGTAACAGTCCTTGATCTGAGCTATTAAGTGACCTAGCTGGGGAGTATTTAGATATGATAGTAGAGAGGCTGGGGCAGAAAGTGGGCAAATACAGGATGGAGTGGATAATTTGTAGTTGATAAAGTAGGAGCAGGTGAGGGAACTTGAGCCAGTCCGGATGCTTAAGTGATAAGCAGTGGTGAGACTTGTAGGATTGGTTGGCTGCGAATCTGGCCACCTTATTATAGGTAGTTTCAAGTCTTGAAATGAGTGTAGTGTTAAGCTTAGTGAATATGTGACAGCAGTATAGAAGTGTGGGAAGTAAAAAAGCATGGGAGAGAATAATTCTGGCTGTGATGGTTAAGTATTTCTTATTGCGGTAAAGGTGTCCAAGTTTCTGGTGCGTTTTTTTTATACTGTTTGTGACATGTAGATCAAACTTAAGTTGATCATCTATAGTGATGCCTAGCAATTTAGTGCTAGGTTCAGCTGTGATGATGGTGTTATTGCTTGATAAAATGTTAAATATAGTTTTGAGATTGGTGAAGTTTTTGAGGAGGAAGAGTAGGAGCTTAGTTTTCTTAGGATTTAGAATTAATTTGTTATCACTAAGCCATGCCTCAATGGTAGCAGATACATACATACATACTATAGGCATCCTGGGCTGTTCTAGCTAAAATTATGACAGCATATACAGTTCTAGGGCATCTGTACAGCATCCTTTAAACTGTATTCTTAGTTTTGAATATTGGTTCAGAGTCTAAAAGCTGAATTCAGTACATCTTCTTTCATACTGGCAAACCCATCCTTACCCCATGGCCACACACCCCTTACTTAAATAACTTTTAATCAACATTAGATGTGCTATATCTTAAGGAAAGGACTAATTCCTCCTATAGTGACCACTGCTCAGTTGGTATACGTTTTGACCAAATGCACTTTTTTAGACAAGTGGCAGTCACATGAAATCTTCTACCATCATTTTGCTCAGGACTATCAAATATGTGTTTCTCATGAACCTTAAGTGGCACATTGATTAATTTATTCATTAATTTATCCATTTTGTGATTACCTACTAAATCCAATTCAGGACTACAAGGAAACTGGAGTTTGTCTTAGCACTATATGGTAGAGAATCTAATTCTGGATAAGATGTGTGCCCGTTGCTGGATGTATAAACATGTACCCTACATGTACTTAACCTACATGTACTTAACCTACATAAACATGCACTCTACTAAATGATAGAGCAAAATCCCAAAAAGGGAAGGCATCACTGATCAGTATTAGCAAAAAACTACGGGCACTCATAAAATTGTCTAAGGCCAGCTTCGAGAGAAAAATTGCACAGGACACTAAGGATAATCACAAGGCTTTCTTTAGTTATGTTAGGAACCTGGGTGGTAATTCCCAGATATGCTCAGAATTAGTCCAAAATGACAAAAAATACACTGAACCCACAGACATTGCCAACATCCTAGCTGACAGGTTCAGTGCAAACTTCTCCCCCCCCCACCAAAAGGGCAAATATCTATCCCAGCAGAGTGCTGCCCCCCTGACATCTCAGATGCTCAGGTAAGAGCCGCCTCTCCAAAGCAAAAACACAGCATCAATGGGACCAGACGGTGTCCCGGCTGCGCCCTACATGAACTCCAAGAAGAGCTAAACCCAAACATAAAACTACTGTTCAATCTCAGCCTTACTACAGGATATGTGCCCAAAGAGTGGCGTACAGCAACAGTGATCCCTCTCCATAAAGGTGGTGCCTCAACGGATCCTGGAAACTATCGCCCCATAAGCCTGACTAGCTGCAAAGGTATGGAAAGGATCATCATGGACCTCATAAATAAAGATATTGGGGACCTACAGACACTGGATCCTACCCAGTTCGGCTTTGTTAAGGGCAGATCCTGCCTCTTAAACCTAGTTGATTTCTTTGAAACAGTCACCAAGGCCATTGACGAGGGGAAGGTGGTCCACACAGCCTACCTGGACCTCGCAAAAGCCTTCGATACAATACCCCACTCGGGCATTATAGATAAGCTCACCAGCTTAAATATAAACCCCTATGTCACTAGATGGATTGCAAACTGGCTCAAGGACAGAACCCACATGGTTAGAATTGCTGGAGCCATGTCAGACTCCAAACCAGTTACAAGTGGTGTCCCACAAGGCTCAGTCCTGGGACCTCTCTTGTTCGGTATATATTTCTCGGAGGTACAGGCCAACACAGAAGGACTGTGGCTGACCAAGTTCGCAGATGACTGCAAACTGGGCGCCATAATCGACTCTCCAGCCGACACAAGCATCCTCCAAAAGGGCCTCATAGAAACAGACAACTGGTGCCAGAGCCATGGCCTCAAGCTAAATGCCAAAAGTGTATAGTCATCCCCTTTGGCAAAAACAAAGTGCCCACAAATTACCACATAGATGGTAATCCATTAAGTACAGAAGAAGTAATTAGAGACCTGGGGACCCAAGTTGATAGCAATCTCTCATTTGACAACCACGTGGCCAAAGTGGTTAGAAAAACATTTTATATAGCCCACCTAATCATGAAGGGATTCATATCTAGATCAGGGGAGGTCATCGTGCCTCTTTACTCATCCCTCATCAGACCCATAATTGAGTACAATGCCCCTTTTGGGATGTACCTTACCAGACACCTGCAGCAACTGGAAAGACCCCAAAAGTACCTCACCAAGAGGATCAAAGGGCTCAAACAGATGCCATATGCTGCCCGGTTAAAGAAACTCCAGCTCTACTCAGTGGCATACCGCCTGTTCAGAGGCGATCTGTGCCTGACATATAAAGCCATGTCTAACCCGGAATTAATGGACATGCTGCACCTCAGAACATCCAAATCCCATCGAGCTACGCGCTTGGGAGACTTGAACCTCAGCACTGAAATAAATAGGACATGCTGGAGGGACAGATTCATAACCCAGAGGCTCCCTTCACTCTGGAATAAAATCCCAGTCCAGGTTAGGCAGAGTCCCTCATTGACTCTCTTCAAGAGGAATCTTGATGAGTGGATGGGAGATCTTAGGTTTATCCCGGGTATCACTTCTGTGTCACTGTTAGACAGAGGCACAGTATACTAACCTCGAAAAAGGGCATAGCAAAATAAATTTAAAATGGGTGGTGAAAGCCAAACACATTCTGGCTAGGCTTATAAATGCCCTAGGGCAGATAGCCTAGTATGAACCTATGAACCCTATCCTTAGAATGCATGTCTAGAGGCAATTTACAGGATTTCCAGTTCACCTAAAGCATTTGTTTGGGATGTGGGAGGAACAGGACCACCCAACAAAAGTCCAGATGGACATGGTAGTCATATACACTCTACATAGAGCACACTCCATAGGAAGTTACTAGGCTTTTGGCCCTGAGGCTCTTACAAGCCTAGCCAAGAATTTACCCCAGTTTCTGGCAAGTCAGGACTTGATGTCCCTGTCCAGCAGAGACACAGGTGGAATCCTAAGGGTGTATTTTCTGTTCCCCATCCAGTTATCCAGGTTGCGCTTAAAAAGGGATAATGAGGTACTATGCTTGATGTGGAGAGGGAGTCTATTCCACAGAAGGGGGAGTCTCTGGGACACAAATCTGCCCTGCCAACAAGCATTATTGATGTCACAGACCAGGTTGAGGTTGCACCTACAGGTTACTCGAGTGGAGCTTGACTTGTGGATATGCAGCAGTCCCATCAAGGCGAGGTCTGAGATTGCTTTGTATGCCAAACAGAGGTCACCTCTGAGGAGACTGTATGAGATTGAGTAGAGGGACAGAGCTTTTAGACTATCTGTGTAGGGTAGATGTTTGAGGCCATGGATTCTCCTGGTGAGGACCCTCTGTGGTCTCTCCAGCTGCTGCATGTGCTTTGTGAGGTACATGCCGAAAGGAGCATTGTACACAATAATGGGTCTTTTAAGGGAAGAATACAAGGATGTTATGACCACCCTGTCCCTGGATGAGGTACCCTTCCAAATGAGGTAGGCCATGTAGAAAGCCTTCCATACAACGGAGGCAATAAGGTGGTCAAAAGTCAGGTTGCTATCAACCTAGGTGCCCATGTTCTTCATGGCAGATTGCATGCTTAGGACCTTGTTATCAATGTCATCATTTGTGGGGATGTCACTTTCCCCAAAGTGGATGATGATGCATTTTTTTGCATTCAGTTTGAGGCCATGTTTCTGGCACCAGTGATTTGTTTGGGTGAGATGCTCTTTCAGGATGTCCACATCACTAGGGTAATTGATGACAGTGCCCAGCTTGCAGTCATCTGCAAACTTGGTCAGCCATAGCCCACTGGTTTTGACCTTCACCTCAGAAAAGTATATCCCAAACAACAGAGGCCCCAAGACCGATCCCTGGGGTATGCCACTCATCATGGGTCTACTGTTTGAGGTGGCTTCCCCTATTTTGACTAGGTGGGTTCTATCAGTGAACCAGTTTGCTACCCATCTGGCAACATATGGACTGATGCCTAGTTGAGAGAGTTTATCTATTATACCCAAGTGGGGAATAGTGTTGAAGGCTTTGGCCAGGTCAAGGTAGTTTGGTGTGCACTGGCTTCCCCTTGTCCATGACTCTGGTGACAGCCTCAAAGAAGTCAACCAAATTTAACAAGCATGACCTCCTCTTGACAAAACAAGACTGTGTGGGATTGAGTGTTTGGGAGCTGCCACATGAGGTCCATGATCATCCATTCCATGGCCTTGCAGATCAGGCTAGTTATGCTGGTGGGTCTATAATTTCCTGGATCGGTGGATGCTCAGCCTTTGTGCAAAGGGATGACAGTGGCTATCCTCCACTCAGCTGAGATGAAGCCAGTACTCAGGCTTTGGTTGCATAGGGTGTCTAATGGTGCTGCAAGTTCCTGCCTGAGTTCATGTAGGATGCAGCCTGGCATGTTATCAGGTCCCATGGAGGCTGTATTTTTTGTCTTTGACAGGGCAGAGATGACTTACTCCCTAGAGATAATTTGAGGAGGGCAGGTGCCGGAGATGTCCTGATTTGCTAATGGTGGAACAGAGGGTGAAGTCTTCACTGAACTTGTCTGCCAGCAGGTTGGCTATATCTACACCATTTGTGTATTTGGTGTCTTTGACCACTAATTCTGAGCAGAGCTGAGTGCTTCCTTTGAGACTGCAGACATATGAGAAGAGGGGCTTATAGGTTCATATGTTCATAGGTAGGTACTAGGCTATCTGCCCGAAGGCATTTATAAGCCTAGCCAGAAGGTGTTGGCTTTCACTGCCCCTTAAATTAGTTCCCTGTGCCTCTGTCCAGCAGAGCCACTGAAGTGATCCCTGGAGTAAACTTTCTGTTTCCCATCTACTCTTCAAGGTTTCTCTTGAAGAGTGTTAGCGAGGAGCTCTGCCTAATGTAGATTGGAATCTTGTTCCAAAGCATGGGAAGTCTCTGGGACAGAAATCTATCCCTCCAGCACGTCCTATTTATTGTTGTGGTGAGGTTTAGATCCCTAGAGTGTGTGGCTCGAGGGGATAAGGTTTTCTTTATTTCTTTAGTGGAGCATGTCCATCAATTCTGGGTTGGACATGGCCTTGTATGTCAGGCAGAGATCACCTTTGAGTAGGCGGTATGCAACCGAGTATAGGTGGAGTTTCTTCAGTCGAGCTGCATAGGGCATCTGTTTGAGGCCAGTGATCCTCTTGGTGAGGTACTTCTGTGGTCTTTCCAGCTGTTGCAGGTGTCTTGTAAGGTACATCCCAAATGGGGCATTGTACTCTATGATGGGTCTGATGAGTGATGAGTAGAGGGGCACAATGACCTCTTTTGATCTGGACGCAAACCCTTTTGTGATTAGGTGGGCCACATAAAAGGATTTTCTAACCACTTTGGCAATGCGATTATCAAAGGAGAGATTACTATCTACTTGGGTCCACAGATCCCTTATTATGTTTTTCCTTTTTAGGGGACTACCACCTATGTGGTAGTTTGTGGGTACTTTGTTTTTTCCAAAGGGGATGACTATACACTTTTTGGCATTTAGCTTGAGGCCATGATTTTGACACCAGGTATCCATCTTAGTGAGACCCTTTTGGGGGATGTCTGTGTCAGCCAGAGAGTCAATTATAGCCCCTAGTTTGCAGTCGTCTGTGAACTTGGTCAGCCATAGTCCTCCTGTGCTTGCTTGTACCTCTGAGAAGTATGCCAAACAGGAGGGGTCCTAGGACTGAGCCCTGGGGAATGCCACTTGTAACCGGTTTAGAGTCAGACCTAGCTCTCGCAACTCTCCATGTGGGTTCTGTCAGTGAGCCAATTGGCAACCCATCTTGTAACAAAGGGGTTTATGTTCAGGCTGGTGAGCTTGTCTATAATACCAGAATGGGAAATGGTGTCGAAGGCCTTTGCAAGGTCTAAGTAGGCTGTGTTTACCACGTTTCCCTTGTCTATAGCCTTGGCAACTGTCTCAAAGAAGTCCACCAGATTTAGGAGGTATTATCTGTCCTTAACAAAGGCGAACTGGGTAGGGTCCAGTGTTTGGAGGTTCCCAATGTCTCTGTTAATGAGTTCCATGATGATGGACTCCATAGCCTTGCAGACCAAGCTAGCCAGGCTTATAGAGCGATAGTTCCTGGGGTCTGTTGTGGCTCCACCTTTGTGGAGTGGAATAACCGTTGCTGTGCACCACTATATGGTTACATAGCCTGTGGACAGGCTGAGTTTGAACAGTGTGTTTAGGTGAGGGGTTAGTTCATCTTTGAGCTCATATAAGACGCAGCCTGGGACACCGTCCGGTCCCATTGATGCTGTGTTTTTGGCTTTGGAGAGGGCTGTTTTAACCTGAGTGTCTGTGATTTCAGGGGCTCTACATTCTTCTGGTATGATTATGGGCCCTTTTGGGGGTGAAAGGGGGGTGATGTTTGCACTGAACCTGTCTGCCAGGATGTTGGCAATATCAGTTAGTTCAGTGTATTTTGTGTCATTCTGTACTAACTCCGAGCAGATCTGGGCATTGCCACTTAGATTCTTGACATAGCTAAAGAATGCCTTGTGGTTATCTTTGGAGTCCTTGGCAATTTTTCTTTCGAAGCTCGCCTTGGATGATTTTATGAGGGATCATAGTTTCTTGCTGATACTGATCAAAGATGTCTTCCCTTCTTGGGATTTTACTCTTTTCTGTACTAGTTTACTCCTTCTATTGTATAGCTTGTTTATGGCAGGGGTCCACCAGACTGGTTTCCTTTTCTTGGAGGAGTGAGTCTTAGTGTTGCTTGGGATAGCATGATCCATGCATTCTTGTAGGTGCCCGTATAATGCATTAGTAAAGGATTTTCCAGCTTGGACAGCATTATCCTTTAGCATGGGGGCTTTGAAACTTTCCACCTTGGTCTTATGATTGTCTTTAGTAGATGCAGCCAGTTTGGACTCAAAGTTTGACCCGCCTGGAAATGTGTATGTCTTTAAGATATATATTGAAACTCCACCTCCTTTTGCTTTGCTGCCCACTGTTTGAGGTCTGAATGTATGATAGGATGAGTAGTCTGGTATGGCTGTGGTGATCTCTGCAGCTTTGAAGCAAGTTTCTGTGACTGCACAAATGTCAGCATTTTCCAATGTTAAAGAATGCTTTCAATGAGTGCAGTTTCATGTTTAGATTACTAGCATTTAGCAGCATGACCTTTAATTTTTGTTTTGATGAAATGTTCATGTTGGTAGTTTTGACCTCATGGCATTGCCTAAAAAAGACACTATGGGGGAGGCAAGAGCCTTTGCCAGAATCCTAAAGCCCAAGGGAGACAGATGCAGGCCATCTCTGGCAAAGCATTGCAGTCTGTCAATCATGTCTTCCCAGACTGTCAGGTACTGGATCCCCTTGGAATGACACCAGAAACTAATCCAACTGTTGAAGTCAATTATTTTCTGTTTGTATTCTGGGTGATGGTAGAATGCTGCTTAAGGCTAGGGACATACCTGCCTGGGACACATATTCAGAGCACTCAATCATATCTCTCTTCATATAGCCCAGGGAGGTACATCTCAAGTCATTCACGCCAACATGGACTATGATAGAGTCAGTACTTGTTGTTGAGAGACTTGAGTGCATGTGTGATACGGTGGATTCTGGCACCTGACAAATAACTAACTGTGACGTTCTCCTTATCCACCCCGGTGAGGGCCACATCTATATGTCTCACAGTGGAGTCTCCTATGACTAATATGCTGGGTTTATGGTTAGGCCTTAGTGGCTGTGAGACACAGGTGTGTGGACTATGCGTGGTGTATGGTGTTGTGGACTGTGGAGTTTGCTTCTGTTTTTGCCTCGGCAGCCTCTTTTGTTTGGGTATATTTTTGTTGAGAACCTCCACGTATGTGGGTGTGTGTTGTGTAGGTGTGGGTGGTGTTTCAGGTGTGGTGTTTGTGTTGACAGCCTTCTCAGTTGCCAGACATACTGACTTGTGAGGGAGAGAGCATAGACTCTAGGCTCTTAATGTAATTGCATCTCTCACAAATTGTGTTCCTAGGTGGTAGTAGTAGACGGTTGTCTGTGTACATCGCAATTGTTACACTGTATCAGGCAGGAAAAACCATAGGAAAATGTCCATCCATATTTGTCAGAATCTTAGGGAGAGAGACCAGAGAGAGCCAAGGGGGTAAAGGGTGGAAGGTCTAAGATAAGTGCTAATATACAAACAAGCCCATACTAGCTCAAACACTGGGTTTAAATATCAGAAAAAAATAGAAGATTCTAGTAACACAGAAATCTAGCCAATCCTGCTAGCCCCTGTTCTCTTTACCAATCAGCTTGTGCCAGACAAGGTCCAGGGAGCCCTGCTACTTTCACTAGCAGAGAAGATAGGCCCAACCAACACATGATGGCTACCAGAAAGACAGAAGACAAACACAAGATGGCTGCCAGGAACACAGAAGGCAAACAGAAACAGCTCTGGATGCAGAAAGTCTGTATCTAGACTATGCTACCCAATTTAAGGGTTAAGAACACAGTAAAACTCACAGAAAAGCACAGATTAACCACTTACAGACAAAACAGAACTCCCAGTTTGAAAAATACAGTTAAACAGTAATGTAATGCAGTAAAATGCAGTTAAACAGTAATGAATTGCAGTAAATAGCAATGAAATACAATTAAGCAGTAATGGAATGCAGTTAATCAGTAAATTGTTTAAAACAGTGCAAATGTGATAAATTAGCTATAAGGCACAGATAGAAACAATGGGCAAGTGCAAATGCAAATGCAATAAAATAAGTGGAAATAAATGAAAAAGCACTTAGATCGGTCTTGTAGTTTCAGGAATTTTGTAAAACACACCACAGATGATGCATCTCAGCAGAGCCTGGTTCAAACAAGCCCACACCAGCTCAAACTTCTTCTTCTTCTTCTTTCGGCTTTTCCCTGTTAGGGGTAGCCACAGCAGATCACCTTGTCCGCTCATGATTGGCAGTGGAGTTTTACGGTGTCAAGTTGCCAGCCCGGCGCCCAACCTTCCACAGAAGGCATGCATATGCACACACCCATGCCTAGGGTCAATTTAGAGTGTCCAATCCACCTACAGCATGTTTTTGGGATGTGGGAGGAAACCGGAGCACCCGGAGGAAAGCCACGCGACCACAGGGAGGACATGCAGACTCCGCACAGAAGGCACCCCAGCCGAGGATCGAACCGGAGAACTGCTTGCTGTGAGGTGGCAATGCTAACTGCTGCACCACCGTGGCCACCCCCAAACAAGCTCAAACACTGGATTAAAATACCAGAAAAAAATAGAAGATTCTAGTAACACAGGAATCTACCCAATCCTGCTAGCCCCTGCTTTCTTTCCCAGTCAGCTTGTGCCAGACAAGGTCCATGCTACTCTCAGTAGCAGAGAAGATAGGCCCCTACCAACAAAAGATGGCTGGCAGAAATACAGAAGTCAAACACAAGATGGCTGCCAGGAACACAGAAGGCAAAAACAAACAGCTATAAGGCACAGATAAAATTGAAAAGCAAGTGCAAGTGCAATAAAATAACTGAAAATAAATGAAAAAAGCACTTAGATTGGTTTTGGAGCCTCAGGAATTTTGTAAAATGTCCCAGAGATGGTGAACCTCAGCAGAGCCTGGTTCAAACAAGCCTCCAACCAAGAAATGTACTGGAAAACCAAGAGATAACAGGCAGCAATCATAAAAGCTGTACCACTGTCCAGTCCTTATGTATAATTACCCTTGGTGGTGGTCCTGCAGTAGCGTTGTCGCCTCACAGTAAGACGCTGTCCGGTTCAATTCTCAGCTAGAGCGTCTTCTGCGTGGAGACATGCGTGAATGGGTGTACCTTCGTTGAAGGTTGTGCGTCAGGGCTGGTAACTAGGCACGTAAAAATCAACTACCAATCATTAGCGGACCAGAGTTCCACTGTGGCGACCCCTAACTGGGAAAAGCCGAAAGACACAAACAAACAAATGAAGTATAATTCACACAAATATTCAACAATAAATTATGTTCCATACATGTATGCATAGTGAGTTCTTAGCAGTTTGGTAATTGTGTAAAGCTGGCTGACATAAACACAATTCATATTTTTCTAAAATGAGATATTTGTGAATTTGTTCCTAACAAACAAATATTCCATGAAACAAAGCAAGCAAGCTTAAAGTTTGTTTGTGTCTTTCGGCTTTTACCGGTTAGGGGTCTCCACAGTGGAACTCCGGTCCGCTAATAATTAGCAGTAGAGTTTTACGAGCTGGCTTGCCGGGCCTAATGCACAACCTTAAACGAAGGCATGCCCGTTCACGCATGTCGCCAAACGGAAGACACTGTAACTGAGAATCGAATGGGCAATGTCTAACTGTGAGACGACAACTCTATCGCAGCACCACCACCGCAGTATATAAAGCAAGCAAGCTTAAAGTAAGGGCAGCAAAAATATTCAATATGCAATAGAAGGTGGCATATAGTCAGTTTTTAAATATTGCTCTTTTTTTTAAAAGCCAAAACAAATAATACAATTTTCGCAAACTAGAGTAGATAGCAACAAACCAGGGAAACAAAAAATGAAGACTTCTGGCAGGAAAACCACTTCTTGTTTGATAAAAGGAAACTTCAGTTTTAATCAATTCCAACTGCAACTGCAACTGTTACACGAAATAAAACCACAAGCAGATAGCATAAACAACAGGTAGCATAAAGCGCTTTTCGTCGACCTCAATAGGTGGACTTCTTCAGATAAAATAAGATGAGCAGCTTCCAGCTTATATAGTTCAAGTCATCAGTCAACAATTAAGCAATTTTACAGTTTGATCTAATTAGGACTAATCCTAAAATAATTAGTTGTACTGACAGGACAAACTAAGTAGCGTTATTAGTTACAAGGTAGTGCTATCCTTGAAACTTGCATATAATGTTAGCAATTAGCACAGTTTATACTAGATGTTACATATTATATTATATGAAGTCCTAAACTGTATCATTTAATAAAAAACAATATACACTCGTTTAGTAAAACTTATTGTTAGGTACAAAGGAGTAAAATATATGGCGCCTCCCCTAAATCCTCAAATTTTAAAGGGAGGCGTCAGTAAAAAACCTAACGATTCAATAAGAATATACTATATTCAAACTTTGTAGGATAAAATACATATAAATGTATGTAAACAGAAAAACATATATATATATATTAGAACAAAAGATTAAAATAGTAGTGAAGGCAAATTCACAATTAAATGACGCCTTCTTGATTTAACAGGAAGTCTAGTCGAAGACTCAATGATTATGAAATCGAGCCCTAAGACCTAGTATGTTTATACTTAGTCAATGTAGGCAATAGTACCTGTATATTATTTCTAAACCGGGGATAGAAGCCTAAAAAGGAAAAATAAACAAAGAGCCTTCCTATTTTGGCCAGCAATCATCTTTTCAGGCTTCTTAACTTCAGCAGGCATTGGATATTACAATGCTCGTTCAATCCTGGTGCCATGAAGGCATTTGTTCTTACTTGCCATGATAATTCATGCTCTTCCAACAAGAGGTTATACGAGAATCGAATGGGCAATGTCTAACTGTGAGACGACAACTCTATCGCAGCACCACCACCGCAGTATATAAAGCAAGCAAGCTTAAAGTAAGGGCAGCAAAAATATTCAATATGCAATAGAAGGTGGCATATAGTCAGTTTTTAAATATTGCTCTTTTTTTAAAAGCCAAAACAAATAATACAATTTTGTTATATTCATCACACAAGAGCACTGTCAAAGGTGGCATATAGCCGGTTATTGCTAATGATGATTTTTAATGTCAGGAAACATATTTTTGGAGAAAGAAACAAAGTTGTAAGATAATAAGAGAAGTTTAACTACCTGTACATTATAATCAAGTACATACGTTCCACTGCTATTACATGTTAAAAAGCCTGAAGTTCATTTGTTTGTTAAATATGTGCATCCAGAATGATGAAGATGGTTGGAGGGATCCCATGCTTCCTTAATAATTGTAATTTTGTGATCGCTATAGCCTTTCACAGAATGCAAGTATGTGTTTCTTGATAACTGTAGCAGTTTTGTGAAGGTTGTGAATTGTGAAAAAGGCTTGTGGCCAAAATATAAATTTTTGTAGTGAAAATACTTCCCCTCATTATTACTGGGCTAGAACTATACATATAGCCTCCAAATAAATTACCCTGTGTGAACCTTACAATTCATATGATTTTTTTTTAATCAAACCCTAACTTACTCTTTGCAAACCTTCTTCTTCTTCTTTTTCTTCTTCTTTCGGCTGCTCCCGTTAGGGGTCATCACAGTGGATCATCTGTTTCCATTTCTTCCTGTCATCTGAATCTTGCTCTGTCACACCAACCACCTTCATGTCCTCTCTCACCACATCCATAAACCTTATCTTAGGCCTTCCTCTTTTCCTCTTACCTGGCAACTTCATCCTTAGCATCCTTTTCCCAATATACCCAGCATCCCTACTCAGCACATGTCCAAACCAACGTAATCTTGTCTCTCTGGCTTTGTCTCCAAACCTTCCAACCTGGGCTGACCCTCTAATATACTTATTCCTAACCATGTCCACCCTCGTCACACCCAGTGCAAATCTTAACATCTTAAACTCTGCCAACTCCAGCTCTGACTCCTGCCTTTTTGTCAGTGCCACCGTCTCCAACCCATATAACATAGCTGGTCTCACTACCATCTTGTAGGCCTTACCTTTCACTCTTACTGGTACACATGTGTCACAAATCACTCCTGGCACTCTTCTTCACCCACTCCACCCTGCCTGTACTCTCTTCTTCACCTCCCTTCTACACTCACCATTACTCTGAACTGTTGATCTCAAGTATTTAAATTCATCCACTTTCACTAACTCTACTCCCTGCATCCTCACCATTCCTTTAGCCTCCCTCTCATTCACACACATATATTATGTCTTAGTCCTGCTTACCTTCATTTCTCTCCTCTCTAGAGCATATCTTCACCTCTCCAGGATCTCCTCAACCTGCTCGCTACTCTCACTGCAAATCACAATGTCATCGGGCAAACATCATAGTCCACGGGGACTCCTGTCTGATCTCATCTGTCAACCTGTCCATCACCATTGCAAATAAGAAAGGGCTGAGAGCAGATCCTTGATGTAATCCCACCTCCACCTTAAATGCATCTGTCACTCCTACTGCAGACCTCACCACTGTCACACTACCTTCATACGTATCCTGTACCACTCTTACATGCTTCTCTGCCACCCGACTTCCTCATACAATACCACAACTCCTCTCTAAGCACCCTGTCATATGCTTTCTCTAATTCCACAAAGACACAATGCAACTCCTTCTGACCTTCTCTATACATCTCCTTCAACACCCTCAGAGCAAACATCGCATCTGCAGTGCTCTTTCCCAGCATAAAACCATACTGCTGCTCAATAATCATCACCTCCCTTATTAACCTAGCTTCCACTACTCTTTGCCATGACTTCATGCTGTGACTGATCAGTTTTATCCCTCTTTAGTTACTACAGCTCTGCACATCACTATATTCTTAAAAATAAGTACCAAAACACATCTCCATTCCTCAGTCATCCTCTCACTTTCCAAGATTTAATTAAACAATCTGGTTAAAAACTCCACAGCCATCTCTGCTAAACACCTCCATGCTTCTGCAGGTATGTCATCTGGACCAACAGCCTTTCCATTCTTCATCCTCTTCATAGTTGTCCTTACTTCCTCCTTGCTAATCTGTTTCACTTCCTGATTCACTATCCCCACATCATCCAACCTTCTCTCTCTCTCTCTCTCATTCTATTTATTCATCAGCCCCTCAAAGTACTCCTTCCATCTGCTCAACACACTCTCCTTGCTTGTGAGTAAGTTTCCCTCACTATCCTTTATCACCCTCACCTGTTGCACATCTTTCCCAGCTTGGTCCTTCTGTTTAGCCAATCGGTACAGGTCCTTTTCTCCCTCCTTTGTGTCCAACCTTTCATACAATGCTCCATACGTCTTATCCTTAGCCTTTGCCACATCTCTTCTTGCCATACACCTCATCTCCTTATACTCCTGTCTACTTTCTATATCTCTCTGACAATCCCACTTCTTTGCCAGACTCTTTTTCTGTATACTCTCCTGTACTTCCTCATTCCACCACCAGGACTCATTGTCCTCCTTCCTCTGTCCAGATGTCACACCAAACACCTTTCTAGCTGTCTCCCTTACCAGCTCTGCTGTAGTTACTCGGCTATTTGGTAACTCTTCACTGCCACCCAGTGCCTGTCTTAACAGTTCCCTGAACTCCACTTCACAATCACCCTTTTTCAACTTCCACCATTTGATCTTTGACACTGCCCTCACACTCCTCCTCCTCTTCTTGATCACTGTCATCCTACAGACCACCATCCTATGCTGTCTAGATACGCTTTCCCCTCTCACCACTTTACAGTCTCCAATCTCCTTCAAACTGGCCCTCCTGCATAAGATACTCTTTGCAAACCATTTACCTCAAACTGCACCTTTTTCCTCGCTGTCATATTCTTTGAACCCAACCAAAATAAACTAAACATTTATACATCAAAATCGGAAACACCACAAGTAACTCAGTAGGTATTATAACCGGGTCTGTATTAGAACATCAAAGTTTCAGAATTTCGAATGTTCTAATATCGAACCTTATTCAGCAAAAGCTGAAAACATCAAACATACAGAACAGCAAATTTTTTCCTAGGGAAAAAATTTGCTGTTCCAAAACACATACACACACCAGCACACCAAACAAACAGCAGTCCACACACATACACCTAAAATCTTACACCTAACCCTACACTAAACTATACACACACTACTAACTATCCACTTACCTTAACCCAAACCCTAACCCTAAGGTCCGTCACTATCGCACACTCAGCTCACTCGCGCCCTAACCCTAACTCACCTACCCCACCCTAACCCTCATGTCCACACGATCCCATACATACCTGACCTGCGCCCTAACCCTAACTCACCTAACCTGCCCTAACCCTCACATCCACACAATCGCACACATACCTAACCCTAACCCGCCCTAACCCTCACATCCACACAATCGCACACATACCTAACCCGTACCCTAACCCTAACTAACCTAACCCGCACTCAGTCGCACATATACTTGAACCCAACCCGTAACTTTCCACCACAGTGCTGAAAATACTGAAGCAACAGAAACGGACAACCAAATTCTTTCCCTAGGAAAAAATTTGGTTTTCTGTTGCTTCGATATTTTCAGCTTTCGCTGAATAGGGTTCGATATAAGAACATTCAAAGTTTTGAATCTTCGATGTTCTAATATAGACCCATTATAACCTACAGCAATGGATCTCTTTCTGGAAGCAAGATATACTACCCCTTTCCAAGGCTTTATATCAATGTGTTCTCATACAGCAGGGTAAAAGCTAATAAGAATATGGAAAGTGTTGAATGCATTGCCAGATGCATAATTTATAACATCAAGCTATCTAAAGGCCTCAATTAATGTTTTATTATTACTTTCAGACATCTAGTAATACTTTCACTAAAACTAGCAGTAGGAGGAAAACTAGTTCAAGTCTGTTGCACATGTTGATTTACATCTTCCTTTCTTAGTACCACTTTTGAAAATAAGTAGAAATCTAAACAGATATATGTGGTCCTACACAAATCATCACACTTGTAAGACAAGACCTTAATACTGGAGTTCACGACTTATTAGATATGGTATTTACCAAATCTTATCTCTGTCTGTTATATGATAGTTACTTGTACTCTGTTCGATTCACTGACTACATACTAGTCTTTGCTGTCTGGTCCTACATTAAGCCAGGTATGTGTTAAAAGATCCTGTACAGTAGGGATATCAAGAACGTTTCTTTGTGCAAACAGCCTGAATCCATAAACTGCATTATCTGGTGAATCACACTTTCCCCACCTTCTCTTACTGAAGTAATTTTACAGACACATTTTTGATACTGTAAATCAACATGCTCCTATGAGAAGCTATAGAATGAAGGTCCCTTTCCTAACATTGGATGTAATGGGATCCTATCTCGCCTACATTCATAACTGATGGGTCCGGAGCCGATCCGTCGGCTCCGACTCGGCCACTATACAGTAGAACGAAGTCTCTCATTGGCTGGGCTACCCCTTATCCCAGAATGCACCACGCCTGCTTCCCCAGATCTCGTTTGCCGCTTTTCAAGCTGGACGTGGTCTCGACTTGGCTGGAGCTAAGTGTATTTTCTTGACCTTTTTGGTCTTTTTGGCTAGGGTTTCTGTCAGTTTTTGAACAAACAGCTGTTTTAACAGCTTTGTGAGCGTTTGTGGTCAGTTTTGTATAAATTTAGATTTTATTTTTTTTCGCGCTTCTAGTGTACTGGGCAAGGCCTGTTTGAGTTAGAGGGCCTTTGCCCTTAACGTGTGTTTATTTTTTCTTCTTGTTGTGTGACTGAAATAGTTTTCGGGCTAAGCCCGTTTAAGTTAGAGGGCTTTAGCCCACATAATACCTTACTTCTGTGTATTTTGACCTGTTGTATCGGGCTAAGCCCGTTTAAGTTAGAGGGCTTTAGCCCATATATTAGTTTACCTGTTTATTCTAGCTAACTGTTACCTGTTTTTCTACCGTGCTCAAAATGTCTAAGGAGCAGAAATCAGGTTTTAAAAAGTGTGCAAAATGTAATTATAAAATGTCTATTACAGACAGCCATGCTGTCTGCGTGTACTGTTTAGGACCTAAACATCTACAGGATACTTGCGGTGTGTGTCACGCTTTTTCTTCCAGGGTTCTCCAGGAAAGAAAAAGCAAGCTGATACTTAGGGGTCTGATTAAGCCTTCATTTGAGGAAGCGTTAGCTTCATCTCCAGCTTCTAAAAAGAAGAGATTGTCGGCTCTGACCAGTCCATCGGGCCCGACACCCAAGAAGCATAGATCGTCGGCTCCGACCAGTCCGTCAGACCCGACAGCTAAGAAACATGGATCGACGACTTCTTCCTCGGCTCCAATGGCTTCGGAGCCGATGGCTGAAGGGTCTGCCTCGGTGCTTCTTCCCTCGGCTCCATTGGTGTCGGAGCCGCAGGTTAGTGCATCGAGAGGCCAATCACCTACTTCGGCTCCTTTGGTCTCAGAGCCGTTGGAGGTGTGCAGCTCAGACTCTTCCCCCTCGGTCCCGGAGCCTCCTTCGGCGCCGACACTGTTACAAACGGTTCCGGTCTCGGCTCCGATAGTGCTGGAACCCTTTCGGAGCCAATCCCCTGCTTTATCGGAGCCGAGGCAGAAGTCTTCTCGGCCCCAGCCTATTTCCTCCAAATCCTCTAGGTTGTCGGATTCGGATTTGGATAGGGTTATCCAGAGGCTGTTCCAGTCCCCAGTTTTTACTAAAATGATCTCGGCTCCAGCCCATTCGGCTTCGGAGCCGATTCCTCATTCCGTGCATTTGATTCCTCCTCCGACCCCCTTGGAGCCGTTGGAGTCGGTGCAGGTGGAACGCAGCGGAAGCATCCAGTCGGAGCAGGGACCCCCTCGGAGTTTCTCTGCTACGACCTTCATTCCTACCCTGTCCTCGGTGTCAAGGTTTGGTACCGGGTCTTCCTCGGCGGGGGCCGAGGGCAACACTGAGGAGCTCGCCTCTTCAATGCCCAGTCTTCCCCTCAGAGCATCGGCCGCAGGTAGTCCCGGTACCGCCGTGGTCTCTCAGCAAGTGCCCTCTGCAGAGTCTGGAAGTCCTGCTTTTGAGGCCATGAGGAGTGCGCTGGCCATGACCTTGCCGGTTCAGCAGATTTCTACCCCACCGTCCCAAGTTTTGGGTACTGGTGCCTCTGGAGACATTCTTTCCCATGACAGTGGGGCCCCGGGGCCTGAGGATACCCCCTTAGAGGGTTCCCTTCTTCCGGGGGGTCCTTCTGAATCTGCTTCAGATGAACCCCCAAGGAAGAAACTGTGTAAGAGGAAGCACGTTGATTCCCAAGATGAATCCGTCACTTCAGATACTGACCTCGATGATGCGGAGGGGTCCCCTAAATCGTCCTCGGATGACGTCTCCTTCTCGGATATCCTT
This sequence comes from Protopterus annectens, assembly GCF_019279795.1. NCBI lineage: Eukaryota > Metazoa > Chordata > Ceratodontiformes > Protopteridae > Protopterus > Protopterus annectens. The sequence continues at coordinate 799,645,223 of NC_056743.1, read as the reverse complement.
GAGATCTTGAGACAGAGAGGCGATTGGCAATCAAAAGCCCCCTACCGCTGAGGAGTCAGTCTTCCTCAAGGCCTTCGGGGCCCAGCCCTCCTCCTCCTGGGTGTCTCCACCCTTCGAGTTATTAGATCTAATCTCTCGGAGGGTGTGGGAACATCCTGATACAGCGGAACCGGTGCCTGCCAGGCCTAATAAGTTTCTTTCAGCCTCTCCCCAGAAGGAATTCCTCACTAAGGGTGTTGCAGTTGATGCTATGGTGGTGGCATCTGCCACTCAGCAAGACGTGGCAGAGGCTTCAACGTCTATTCATCCTCCTAATAAGGATTCTAGGAGCATGGATAGGTACGGGAAGCGTACCCTTTCTTCAGCGACCTTTACCCTGCGGTCGCTGAACTATCTCTGTCATTTTACAAGACTCCAAAGGGACCTCCTCAAGGAGTTAGGAGAGTCTCTTGCGGGTAATCTTCCTGAGGCGTTAGCACAGACCATAGGCGCCCAGATGACTACCCTATCTTCTATTGTCAACTCATCCATGAGGCTCATTTCCTATGCAGCCGAAGGGTCGAGTAGAGCAGCGGGCACAGGAGTGGCACTTAGGAGACAAGCCTGGTTACGCTTGTGTCCACTCACGGAGGCCTTTAAGTCTTCCTTCGCCGACGCCCCCTTTGATGGGTCTTCTTTGTTTGGACCCAAAGGTGAAGGACACATTTACTCGGTGCGAGCAGGAGGGCAAGACCTTGACTGCCGTTGGGGCCTGTTTTTCCGCTCCCTCTAGACCTTATCCCAAGGCCCAGAGAGGAGGGAAAATGTGGTTCAGGAAATCCCAAAAGTTCTTCTCTACTCCACCAAGTGATCCCCCCTCCAGAGGCAGGGGGGGGATTCAGGAAGACGCCGCCCTAGAGGTGGCAGACGCCCCCATAACTCTGGAGACCACGACTCCTTTCGTGGTTCCTCCTACCCTCAACATCCCTAGGATGTGGCCCGACTGTGCTTCTCCGGAGCCAGTCGGGGGTCGTTTTGCGAAACACCCACAGGCTTGGAAATCTATAACCAAGGATCAGTGGGTGCTTTGCATTGTAACCGGAGGCTACCTCATCCCCTTTTTCAAGCCCCCCTCCTCCTACAAGGAGAATCCTGGATGTGCCATCCAGTCAACGGGATCTAGCAGCTGTAGAAGTTTCAAAGCTGCTAAGCAAAGGGGTCATCCAGCCCGTCCCCGCCGACCAGATCGGATCAGGAACTTACTCAAGATTATTTTTGGTGCCAAAAAAGACAGGGGACGTAAGGCCCATTTTGGACCTAAGTTCATTAAATTGTTTTGTGAAGAAGTCCAAGTTCCGGATGGTCACCCTTCAATCCATTCTCCCGTTATTGGAGAAGGATGTCTGGATGTGCTCCATAGACCTCAAGGACGCTTACTATCACATTTTGGTACGTCAAGAGTCCAGGAGTCATTTACGCTTCCACCTAGGAACCAGTCATTTCCAGTTTCATGCACTGCCCTTTGGTCTCACCACAGCCCCCAGGGTGTTTACCAAGTGTCTGGCAGTGGTGACAGCTCACCTGAGAAGTCTAGGATTCCAAGTGTTTCCCTATCTCGACGACTGGCTCCTCACTGCCACCTCCAAGCATCTTCTGATTCGAGCGCTGATGGCCACAGTAACTTTGGGTCTCTCGCGGGGAATCTCTTTCAATTGGAAAAAATCTGTGCTGCAGCCATCTCAGCGTATCTCCTTTATAGGCGCAGAGTTAGACACAAAAAGGATGCGGGCATTTTTGCCATCAGAAAGAATTCAGGTTCTACAATCACAGGTTCTAAATTTGTTACCCAAATCTCGAGTTCCTGCCAGACAGATTCTTCAGTTATTGGGCACTATGGCTGCAACTATCCTCTTAGTACCGTTAGCCAGGCTGCACATGCGGGTGCTGCAATGGCTGTTATCGGTTCAATGGTTGTACCAAGAACTTCCCCTGAACCACCTGGTTCTGATTACAGACAGTTGTCGTCGGGACCTCCGTTGGTGGCTGTGTCGGTCCAATCTGGACCGGGGGCGTCCTTTCGCCCTTCAGCCCCCTGTTGCCACAGTGACCACAGACGCCTCCCAGATAGGGTGGGGGGGTCATTATCTGGACAGGTCTGTCCAAGGCACTTGGCAGGATTACGAAGCGCACCTTCACATCAATATCCTGGAAATGAGAGCGGTGCTTCTGGTTTTACAAGCACTTCATCATGCTCTCCCCCAAGGTACTATTGTGATTCTATCCGACAACATGTCGGTAGTTTGGCACATAAACAAGCAGGGCAGAACCAGATCCTACCCCCTTTGCAGGGAGGCCATGAGAGTATGGCGCTGGGCCATAGCCTCTCGACGTTTCCTAGTAGCCACGCACATTCCGGGGAAAGCCAATGTGATTGCAGACAGGCTCAGCAGGACTCTCCTGTTGCCCCACGAGTGGTCCCTCAACAACAGAGTGGCTGCGCAGATCTTCGCCAAATGTGGTCTTCCTTGTTGCGACTTGTTCGCCAGCCCCAACAATGCGAAGTGCAGAGAGTTCTTCACTCTGACTCCCTCTCAGGGGCAGTCTCCCAGGGACGCTCTAGCCCACAATTGGCCCCCGGTCTGCTTTATGCCTTCCCCCCGATTCCCCTTCTCCCGAGGGTGATTCAGAAGGCTCTTCATGTCGGGTGCCACATGATTTTGGTCATCCCACATTGGCCCCGTCAGGTTTGGTTTCCATTCCTTCAGAAGTATGCGGTACAGGGCCCCTGGATTCTGGACCCAGTGCCGGACCTGTTGTCTCATCAGTCGGGACACTCTCATCCGTCCCTCCAGTCGCTGCGACTGGCTGCTTGGTTACTCCACTTCCATCCTTAGTTAGAAATCTCTCTCTTTCTTCAGAAGTGATGCACATCTTGTCCTCTTCCCACAAGCCATCCACCGTTAAGCTGTATTCCAGCAAATGGAAAAGGTTTGTTTGTTGGGCCCAGCAGCGAGGCATTGATCCTCTTATGGCCCCAGTTCCGCAGGTCTTGGAATTTCTAGCTTCATTGTTTCATTCAGGCTCTTCAGTCTCCACAATTAAAGTTCAACTGGCAGCTAAATCTAATTTTTATGTTGCTATAGAGCCTTCATTAATGGCTAACAGACTTTGCAAGTCCTTTCTTAAGGGAGCCTGGCTCCTCAGGCCTCCTATGGCTCATCCTGTGCCCCCTTGGGACTTAAATTTGGTTCTGGCCTCTTTAACTGCCCATCCCTTTGAGCCGGCAGTCACTTGTGATATAAAATTTCTGTCGTGGAAAATGGCCTTTCTAGTGGCAATAACTTCTGCTAAGCGGGTTTCAGAGCTTCAGGCTCTCTGTTCTTCCCCTCCTTATTTGAATTTTCACAAAGACAGAGTTTCTCTTAAATTGAATCCATCCTTTTTGCCTAAGGTAGCATCCCCTTTATGCATTCAGCAATCATTGGAGCTCTCAGTTTTCTTTCCAGATTTTTCTAATAGAGCAGAATATACCTTCCACCAGTTGGATGTTCACAGGCAACTGCGTTTTTACTTAGATAGGACCACTCAGACACGAAAATCTAACCAACTGTTTGTGTCCTTTGCGGAGAATAGGTTAGGTCTACCAGTTGCCAAAACCACCATTGCCAAATGGATTAAGGATTGCATCTCTTTCATTTATTCCCAGTCAGGCAGAGAGTTGCCTTTCCCCACTCAAAGCTCATTCTACCAGGGCTTTGGCCACCTCTGTAGCTTTTCACTCCAAAGTTTCAATAGATGATATTTGTGCGGCTGCGACTTGGTCTTCTCCGCACACTTTCATTTCTCATTACAAGGTTGATGTGGCTTCCTGAGGCAGAGCTTCATTTGGTTCCGCAGTTCTCAGGAGTGTGTTCCAGTGAGCCACCCAGGGTTTTAGGTGCTAGGGACGCTGTCCCATCAGTTATGAATGTAGGCAAGATAGGATCCCATTACATCTTTTAGTTATGTACTTACCATAACTTTGGATGTATGGGATCCATCTCACCTACATTCATACATACCCACCCTCCTTCCCCCTACCTTTTGGATTTGGAGGAAATATTGATCTTGCTAAGCTCTCCTCTGGAAGGGCTCCAGTTGGTTACAGTTATTGGTATGTGTTTCTGTACCTGTATGAATGTATGAAAGTGAACAAACAAGATCTGGGGAAGCAGGCGTGGTGCATTCTGGGATAAGGGGTAGCCCAGCCAATGAGAGACTTCGTTCTAGTGTATAGTGGCCGAGTCGGAGCCGACGGATCGGCTCCGGACCCATCAGTTATGAATGTAGGCGAGATGGATCCCATACATCCAAAGTTATGGTAAGTACATAACTAAAAGTATCATACAACTAGAAGGACTCTTAAAAATAAGGGATAAATGTACTGCAGTCTAAATGTATGTTTTATGCCTAGGAAAAATTAACTGTGGATCACACCCTCTGAAACTATGACTGCTGATTTTACTTGCTATTTTATCTTTCAGTTGTCCCTAATTTTCCAGAATAGCACTGGTTATGGTTAAGACAAGACCTTAAGACTGGAGTTCAGGACTTATTTAACTTCCCCTTTTCATGTTGCAAAATTTTCACTATGGATCTGATAGCTTGGACTTTATTCCTAGACATCAAGACAATATGTAATGTTAGTTTTGACTGTTTCCAGTTCTTTTTTACAGAACCTCCATTTGTCCCTTTCTCCCGCATATTCAATGGAATTTGTAAACCAACACAAATTGAATCCATTGATCTGCACTGCCATTGTAAGCCTTTATCCTTTGGTTTCAACTCACCTCTCCTTAACCATTTCTGCGTCAAATACTGATCCACATGAGGCTGTCCCAGGAAATCTCTATACTTACTACTATATTTATGGCTTTTCTACATTTCTTTCCTTCTCATCTTAGCCTTCTCTCTTTATATTTTCTTTCTTTTGTTTTTGGCACATTCAGATGTTTTACTGTCTGATTTTTGTCAACTACTGGTTTGATTTCCATTCCCACATGCCACCTGAATGCTTCTGTTCAACTAAGCAAAGAGGTCATCTTAGACTTCCTCTCCTCATGTTGTAAAACTTTCACTATGTTTGGAACTGATAACTTGGACTTTATTTCTAGATGTCAAGACCATATTCAATATTAGTTTTAGTCTTCTGAAGTATTCTTTACTGAGTTTTATTTGCATTTGTTCATGTTTTTTGCTGTTCTTTCATCAGTTCCCAAATATTTATACACACCTTCCTGCCCAAGTCCTTTGTATCAAATGCCTGTACTTGATTGACATTTTCTTAGTACTGCAACTTCTCTGCTTTAAATGTTGCTTTTTTACATTTATCAAGACCAGATGTTATTCTTATATTATCTGAGAAAGTTTTAATCACTTGCAGTTGTGCTTTCAACTCCTCATCTGATGAACTATGCAGTTTTAAGTCATCCACAAAAAGTAGATAAGAAAGCCTTAAGCAGATTTTCTTAGAGCCAAATTATAGCCAATACTTAATATGTCAAGTAAACAGCTTAATGGGTTGAGGGCAAGACAAAATAACAGAGGCGACAAAGAATCACCCTGGAATATGCCCTTTTGAATTTTAATCCCCGGGATAATAATTTGCCCTTTGCTGTGGCTTAAATGCAAAGTGGTTTGCTGCTGTTTCATGGTCACTGTAATGTAATTAATCAGTGCAGGATGTATCTTATACATCTGTAAGCACTTCTTTATCTATGAATGTGGGATGCTGTCAGATGCTTTTTTGTAATGTCTCCATGCCATACGTACACTCTTCCCATTTCTACAATTCCCTATTATAGCTTTATTTAGCAACAAATGATCCCTTATTCCATATGACTTTCTTTTGTTACCCTTTTGTTGCATTGCCATGACTGAGTTTTCTTCTAAATGACTATAAACTCTGTTGGCATCAACTCCAATATATAGTTTATACGTCAAGTTGTTGGTATTTAGTTTTTTAGGTTGGCTTACATGTTCACTGTTAAGGAAGAGTATTGCTTTTCCTGTTATTAACAAATTGGTGTCTGTTCAGAATATGCATATAAGCAATTCCTACTCAAGGCTAAATCTGTGTAAAGATGCTAAAACGTATCCAGAAGTTAGGTACTGCATCTGGGCATGGGGTTTTCCAATTAGGAGCTTTTCTTAATTTTGTTTCAATTTCTCTGGCCAGTACTATATCCCATTTTATATTCTGTACATTTGAACTATTTCTTTTAATTTTTCTATCCATTGAGCATCTTCGTTATGTTTCACAGGGTCTTCATAAATATTTCCAAAATGTATCTATTTCTTCTTTTTTGTGTTGTTTCTATTCCTTTTGCTTTGTTTCCCATTTCTCTATAAAACCTTATTTTGTAGTTTTCTTTTATATTTATCTGCATATCTTCTAAAGGTTTTCTGCCTGTGCTGATATCTTCAATTTATTATTACAGAAGAGTATCCCAGTCTGTTTTGATACTGTGAGTTACTTTTATCATGTCTATCTTTTTAAGCATTTTTGTTGATCTGTTCCCTCTTCTATATTCTTCTAACAGTGACATTTCTTGTCTTAACTGTTTTATAGTTTTCTCTAATTAATACTTCCATGAAGGCATTTTATTTCTCCCCCTTAATTTCCCTTATTGCTCTGTATTTTTGTGGTAAGACTTTATCTGTTATTAGTTTAGCTGCACAGTAATATAGCCTATTTACTTCTGTTATATTACATGGATTTCTGTTAATAGACCTGATTACTCTGTTCATCTGTTTTATCAGACTTCTAACATTTTGTTTTGTATTTACTTTCTGCAGTCTATTTCTTTCATCAATCTTAATATTTGTATTCATCACTATTAAATAAAAAAATAAACTTCTGTAAACTGAGGCCACATTCTTTCATCTCTGTTTCCTGCATTCTACAAAAAGCTCTAGATTAGAACGTCTTTCTGTGACATATCTTCTTCAGGTGCATCCTGTGTTATCTGTTGCTTCTTCATATGGAAACTCATTGGCCCATCATTCTGTAGCATTGCCTGCATCAGTGTTGACACTGTTTCCTGCTCTTTCCCTTGCTGTGCAACTCCAGCGGAACTTTTGTACTGCTTTCCTGCTGAAGGCTCCAGAGCATCGTCATGTGGCACCTGTTTCTCCTTAATTTGGGGATTCATTGCTCCATCATGCTGTGACATTATTTGAGTTGCACTAAATCCTTCACTTAGCAGGTAATCCATAACTTCACTTTCTATTTCTTTAACTTCTCCATTACTAATCCTCTTTACTACCTTCCCCTTTGTTTTCTTAGTTTTTGTATTGTGAAATTTTCCATATCCAGGTACCTTTGGCTATATTTCTCCTTAAATATCTTTGGTGCTGTTTTTTTGTCAAGATTAGTTTTGCTATTTCCTTTGCACAAATATTGCACCAAATCAAATCTCTTTTTCTTTCCCATGACTGTATTTCTTCTTCAGATTTTCTCCTGCTCCACCTGTTTCTGTTTAATTTGGGGACTCATTGTTCCATTATGCTGTGACATAACCTGAGTTAGACTTTCTACACTAAATCCTTCACTTTGCAGGTATTCCATAACTTCAGTTTCTATTTGTTTTACTTCTACCTTGCTAATCTCATATTATATGTTACCCCTTTGTGTGCTTATTTTTTGTATTGTGAAAATTGGATGAATTAATCTGTATAAATATTGCACCATATCAGATCTCTTTTTCTTACTCATGTCTGTGTTTTTTTTACACCTTTCAAAATCTCACTGTTTAGACAATGCATATTAACACTCATTTTTTCTATTTTAACAACTTTGAGAGACAAGGTATACTATGCAAGAAAGTATCTATTATTTAGGCCCTTTATCCAAAATTCCTTTGGTATTTCTCCCTGATTTGTGAGATAAAAGCCTGAGGCTTATGTTTTAGTTTCAACTCTTCGAAATTGTCTCTTCTCAGACTCTCCGCAGAACATAGTTTGTTATTTTTTATTACATGATTCATCCTCTGAACTGCAGGTTTGTAAACAAACTACTTAAGAAAGGAATGACTAGAGTACCTCCATCTGTTATTGGATTGCCACTCAAATTTATGCAATGAAGATCTGAATTTCAGTACCTTTTATGGCTTACAAATTGCAGTCTTAAGGAAGAAAAATTACGTCTTTTATGGATGTCTGTCTACATCATTCCTGTATAAAATAATTCTGAGGCACCTTCCTCAACTTTTCTCTCTTTCTTTTATCTTTACCTGTCTCCTTCTCTTTCTCCATCTCCTTATTGGCCCTCGCTTTTTAAGAGGATTCTGAAGTAGAAGGCGCAGCTACTCCCACATGGGCTGGGAGAAGGCCTTTTAGAGCCAATGTATTATGGCAGTCAGTGAGTGCCATGGCTCTGAAAGAGGTACAGGCCTAGCACACTCAATTTTACAATGGGCTATACCTAAGCAATAGACACAGAATGTATGGGGCTCTTGGGGTAGGACTTTGTGCCTGCAAGCAGAAGATTTTTAAATCCAGTGGCCTTGTCTGCCATAGTAAAACAACAACTGTCACAATAATCACAAGATAGACACAGACAATCTTGCTAAAGGGGGAAGAAAACAACTGCAGGAGAACACCAATATGGAATTAAGTGGAAATATACATAAGATCAAAAAACACTAAAACAGTCGCAGAATACAGAATTAAAAAACTAAGCTAAAATCTGATGAGAAAAAATCTTATAAGGTAGTATAAGGTAGTAATTTAAAGAGTAATATAAGTCACTTATCCAACCAGGATACAGAGCCCTTGAATAGCATCTAGATTTTTCAAGTGGCAAACAAGATCCTATGTTTTCTTTGGACCAGTGGAAATTATTGCTAGGACAGTAGTTAGAGCTGTTGATCCAAGCTCTTGAAGAAAGTGCTGAGGTCCAATCTGGTTGCATGTAATAACTGCAATTATTGAGTTGGATGGAAAAGACATCACTGGATATATGCTTAAAGTAAAAGTACATAGCCAGCTAGTGAGGAAGGACGCATGTCATTGCCTCACAGTCATGTCCATTGAATTTTTATTCATTGAACTGCATGCACTGAATTGCAGTGTGATAAAGAGTACAGCTATTATTGGTTTGATCTGCATAGTTTAGTAGTTTGGTGTTTGTTGCCCTGGTTGTTTTCATTCATTTTAGAAAATGGAAGAGAGGAAGTATGGAATTCATCTGTGTTTTTCCCAGTACAGTTGAGTAACTGCTTTCTTGCAGAAGAATGCTGAGAGTAGGTTAAGGAATTTTTTTTTTCTGTTCTGTTTGTCTTTTCTCCATTGTTGTCTGACCATGGCATTATATTTAAGTAAGGAGGGATGGGAATGAAGTCCCCAATACAGCAGTGTAGCAGTGTAGGGAGGTTAACTTGTGAAATGCTTAGCATCATTATTGGTTTAGATAGTGCAGTTTTATGTGTCAAGATGTGATCATCCTTTCACAGTCATTTCATCATGGCTCTGTTAGTGATAATGTCCAATACTAAATATCTCATTATACTAGAAACACATGTTAAGAGTACTAAAAGCTGCCATTTTTCCCACAATGCTGTACTGCACTGCATCTTTCAGGAATATTTGGTAAAGACAGCTTGGCAAAATGTTTTCACTTGTAATGTCGAATCAGAAACTAGTTTTGATGCATTATGGGAAAGGAAAAAATCTTAAGGTTAATTCTGTATATTCATCTGTAATAAACCAGGTTTGTATATTTGTATAACAGTCTTTACTGTGAACTTTGTTTTACATTATTGCCATGATATTTTAAGTGAGGTTAGTTTTAACTCTAACATATTGGCCTTCCTGAGAATACTGGAAAATATGAAGGTCTCTCCAAACACCATTATATTGGGCGACTTCAACTATCCAAACATAGACTGGGAGCATTACTCTAGCTCCAACACCCTAACCCAAAGGTTCCTAGAATTTATAAACTCAAATGCTATGGAACAACTTGTTACCACTCCCACAAGAGGGGAAAACCTACTGGACCTGATCATCACCAACATGGGGACACTATGCTCCAGACCAGAAGTGTATCCCTCACTGGTAAGATCAGACCATAAACTAATCTCACTGGATATTCACATCCCGACCCCACCCCCTGCCCAGAAAACCACAGTGAAAAACTTCTCTAAAGCAAATTTCACACGCCTCAAAACCGAGGCGAAATCTTTCAAAGCCCCCGGGCCTGTGGAAAATACAGCCCAGACCGCAGAATCCTTTATAAACGCATTCTATGAACACCTTCAGGAATGCATGGATCATGCAATCCCAAATAAAACCAAGACCCAATCCTCCAAAGGCAGACGTCCTGTCTGGTGGACCCCAGCCATAAACAAACTATACAATAGAAGGAGGAAGCTACTACATGATAGAGCAAAATCCCAAAAAGGGAAGGCATCTCTGATAAGTATTAGCAAAAAACTACGGGCACTCATAAAATCGTCTAAGGCCAGCTTTGAGAGAAAAATTGCACAGGACACTAAGGATAATCACAAGGCTTTCTTTAGTTATGTTAGGAACCTGGGTGGGAATTCCCAGATATGCTCAGAATTAGTCCAAAATGACAAAAAATACACCGAGCTCACAGACATTGCCAACATCCTAGCTGACAGGTTCAGTGCAAACTTCTCTCCCCTCTCCCCACCAAAAGGGCAAATATCTATCCCAACAGAGTGCTGCCTCCCTGACATCTCAGATGCTCAGGTAAGAGCCGCCTCTCCAAAGCAAAAACACAGCATCAATGGGACCAGATGGTGTCCCGGCTGGCCCTACATGAACTCCAAGAAGAGCTAAACCCAAACATAAAACTACTGTTCAATCTTAGCCTTACTACAGGATATGTACCCAAAGAGTGGCGTACAGCAACAGTGGTCCCTCTCCACAAAGGTGGTGCCTCAATGGATCCTGGAAACTATCGCCCCATAAGCCTGACTAGCTTGGTCTGCAAAGCTATGGAAAGGATCATCATGGACCTCATAAATAAAGATATTGGGGACCTACAGACACTGGATCCTACCCAGTTTGGCTTTGTTAAGGGCAGATCCTGCCTCTTAAACCTGGTCGATTTCTTTGAAACAGACACCAAGGCCATTGACGAGGGGAAGGTGGTCCACACAGCCTACCTGGACCTCGCAAAAGCCTTCGATACAATACCCCACTCGGGCATTATAGATAAGCTCACCAGCTTAAATATAAACCCCTATGTCACTAGATGGGTTGCAAACTGGCTCAATGACAGAACCCACATGGTTAGAATTGCTGGAGCCATGTCAGACTCCAAACCAGTTACAAGTGGCGTCCCATAAGGCTCAGTCCTGGGACCACTCTTGTTCGGTATATATTTCTCGGCGGTACAGGCCAACACGGAAGGACTGTGGCTGACCAAGTTCGCAGATGACTGCAAACTGGGCGCCATAATCGACTCTCCAGCCAACACAAGCATCCTCCAAAAGGGCCTCATAGAAACAGACAACTGGTGCCAGAGCCATGGCCTCAAGCTAAACGCCAAAAAGTGTATAGTCATCCCTTTGGCAAAACAAAGTGCCACAAATTACCACATAGGTGGTAATCCATTAAGTACAGAAGAAGTCATTAGGGACCTGGGGACCCAAGTTGATAGCAATCTCTCATTTGACAACCACGTGGCCAAAGTGGTTAGAAAAACATTTTATATAGTCCACCTAATCATGAAGGGATTCACATCTAGATCAGGGGAGGTCATCGTACCTCTTTACTCATCCCTCATCAGGCCCATAATTGAGTACAATGCCCCTTTTGGGATGTACCTTACCAGACACCTGCAGCAACTGGAAAGACCCCAAAAGTACCTCACCAAGAGGATCAAAGGGCTCAAACAGATGCCATATGCTGCCCGGTTAAAGAAACTCCAGCTCTACTCAGTGGTATACCGCCTGCTCAGAGGCGATCTGTGCCTGACGTATAAAGCCATGTCCAACCCAAAATTAATGGACATGCTGCACCTCAGAAAATCCAAATCCCATCGAGCTACGCGCTTGGGAGACTTGAACCTCAGCACTGTAATAAATAGGACTTGCTGGAGGGACAGATTCATAACCCAGAGGCTCCCTTCACTCTAGAATAAAATCCCAGTCCAGGTTAGGCAGAGTCCCACATTGACTCTCTTCAAGAGGAATCTTGATGAGTGGATGGGAGATCGTAGGTTTACCCCGGCTATCACTTCTGTGTCACTGTTAGACAGAGACACAGTATACTAACCTCAAAAAAAGGCATAGCAAAATTAATTTAAAATGGGTGGCAAAAGCCAAACACACTCTGGCTAGGCTTATAAATGCCCTAGGGCAGATAGCCTAGTATGAACCTATGAACCTATGAACCTTATATAGATGATATTGTTCCTTTATGTTAGAAAAAAAGCATTTCTGATATACTGAGACATATGCAGTTTGAAGTTAACAAATTGCAACATTAGATTGGTTTATATCACCTGGGCGGTCACGGTGGTGCAGCAGTTAGCATTGCCACCTTACAGCAAGAGGTTTTCCGGTTCGATCCTTGGCTGGGGTGCCTTCTGTGCGGAGTCTGCATGTCCTCCCTGTGGTCATGTGGGTTTCCTCTGGGTGCTCCAGTTTCCTCCCACATCCGAAAGACATGCTGTAGGTGGATTGGATACTCTAAATTGGCCCTAGGCATGAGTGTGTGCATGTGTGTGCCTTCTGTGGAATGTTAGGCATTGGGCTGGCAACTCGACACTGTAAACCTCCACAGCCAATCATGAGCAGATAAGTGATCCGCTGTGGTGACCCCTAACTGCAAAAAAACGAAAGAAGAAGAAGAAGATTGGTTTATATCACCTGTTTGTAAATGTCTTTAAAACTAAACCAGTGACATTTTTGGTCAGTTTCCCAAATAGTATAACAATATGCAGAAATTCCTCTATTAATAAATGAGTCAATGACTTTGGTTTTGGTATTGAAACTGAACATTTTATTTCTTTTTGTTTTAAAGTAGTTGAATTAAATAAATCAGTTTAGTGCAAGATTGCTTCACCATGCCCAGTTATATTCTGCCTAACAAAAGGCATTAGAGTATAATTAGAGAAAGCACTGTTATTATCTATATTATTTTATAATCTATACTGCGGTGGTGGTGCTGCGGTAGCGTTGTCGCCTCACAGTTAGACGTTGCCCGTTCAATTCTCAGTTAGAGCGTCTTCTGTGTAGCGACATGCATCAATGGGCGTTCCTTCGTTGAAGGTTGTGTGTTAGGCCTGGCAAGCCAGTACGTAAAAATCTACTGCCAGTCATTAGTGGACCGGAGTTCCGCTGTGGCGACCCCTAACCGGGAAAAGCCAAAAGACATAAACAAACACTCTATTCCATTTGTAAGAAAACAGTTTACATGCTAACTGTTTAGTATAAAATTCAGTGTTGTAAGCTTGTTATTAATTATTCTTTTTACAACTGTCAGTTATTTAAATGTTCAGGTGAACACTTTTATAATAGAAAATTATGTGCATAATCTTATTTGCATATTAGTCTTTTCATAGGATCATAAGAGTTTACTAGGCTATCAAACCGGAGGTCATTTTAACCCTAGCTGTTTCATCCCAATGTAATACCATGGAAATGCTAGTCAATACCCAAGATTGCATTTAGTGATGACTGCCCATGTTCAGGAGGGTTGTGGGCACTATATCCTGTAAGATTTATGGTGCCCCATTGACTTGTGCAGGTTCTTCTTGAACAGTGTCATAGAGGTGCTCTGTTTCACACTAATTGGTAGCCTGTTGCAAAGATGCGGCAGTTACTGGGAGATAAATCTGCCCCTCCAGCATGTCCTATTTAAGTCGCAGACCATATTTAGGTCCCTGGAACATGTAGCCCTAGTCCCGTTTGATTTACTGATGTGCAGCAAATTCATTAGGTTTAGGCCATGGATTGCTCTGTAGGCAGGCATAAGCCTCCCCTAAGAAGTCTGTTTCATACAGAGTATAGTGACAGAGAGCTTAGTCACATGCTGGACCCCCTTGATCTTGTTTGTTAGAAACCTTAGGTTTCTCTAGTTGCTGTAGGTGCTTTGTATGGTACATGACGAATGGGGTGTTATACTAAATTATAGGCTGGATTAGTACTGAGTATTGAGGGGTTATAACCTCTTTTGATCTCGAGGCAATGACTTTACTAATCAAGTGTGCTACATGGAAAGCCTTCCTTACTACAGTAGAGATGTGGTGGTCGAAGTTAAGGTTGCAGTCAAGTTGTGATCCCAGGTGCCTTACCACTTCGTGGGTGCTTTGGGTATTGTTGTTGATTTGATAGTGTGAAGGGACATTATTTGCGTTGAAGGGAGTGATGATGCATTTCTTTACATTCAGTTTGAGACCGTGACTAAGACACCAGTCATTGGTCTGTGTGAGACCCTCCTGAAGTATACTGACATCATTTGGGGATTCAATGATTGCACCTAGTTTGCAGTTTTCTGCAAACTTGGTCGGCCACAACCCCTTAGTTTTGACCTGAACTTCTGAGAAGTATATACCAAACAGTAGTGGGCCCAGCACTGACCCCTGTGGCATCCCACTGGTAGCAGGTCTGCTGGTTGATGTAGAGTCACCCACTTTGATAGTGTGTGTCTGGTTTGTGAGCCAGTTGGTAACGCATTTTACAACAATGGGATTTACATTCAGTTTGCTAAGTTTATCAGGAATGCATGAATGTAGGATTGTGTCGAAAGCCTTTGCCAAGTCGAGGTATGCTGAGTTCACAGATTTGCCCTTGTCAATGGCCCTGGTCACATTTTAAAAGAAGTCCACCAAATTTAACTGGCAGGATCTGCCCTTGATGAAGCTGAATTGGGTATGATCCAGGATTTGGAGGTCACCTATGTCTTTATTTATGAGGTCCATAATGATAAGTTCCATGGTCTTAGAGATGAGGCTGGTCAGGCTTATAGGTCTGTAATTCCCTGGCTCTGTTGCTAGGCCACATTTGTGGAGGGGAATAACTATTGCTGTTCTCCAGTCTGTGTTTAGGCTATTATTGAAAAGGGTACTTAATGGTGATACTAATTTGTGTTTTAGCCTGTTTAGAAGACAGTCTGGGATATCGTCTGGTCCCATAGAGACTGTGCTTTTTGCCTTAAACAAGGCTTTGAGGACCTGCTCTTCAGATATTTAGGGTGGGAAGGAAATTTGGGAGGAGGTTTGTGATAAGTTAGGTGAGGATAAGGGAGTGAAATTTTCACCAAACCTATCTGCTAGCAGGTTTGATATCTCTGTGAGGTCAGTGTGTGCAATACAGTCGGTCACTACTTCTGCTCATGCTTCCTTTTAGGCTACATACATAGCTGTAAAAGGCCTTATAGTTATCTTTGGCTGTACTTGCTAAGTTTCTCTCAAAAGATCCCTTAAAAGATTTGAGAAGCTGTCTTATTTGCCTGTTGAGGCTGAGGAGGGTGCTTTTCCATTGTTGGGGCCTTGACTTTGTTTTGTCAGACAGCAACCTTTTGCATTTATTGTGGCTTGTTGATGCTGGATGTCCACCATGGCAGCTTGTTCTTACTTGGGGCTCAGGCTTTGATTCTTTCTGGTAAATCTGAGTTTATAGACTTATGCAAGTGATTGTACAGAACTTTAGTGTAAGCTTCAGCGTAGTTACACTTCCAGCATGGGGTGTGGCTTTGAATCTATTCATACCTTTACCTAGGAGGGAATAGTTTGCCTTGAAGTCTTTCAGTCTGACTTCACCCTTTGTGAGTTCTGGTGTTAGTGCCAGCTTGAAGATGACTGTTTTGTGGTCAGATTTAACTAATAGGGGTCCGACAGTTGCGGCAGTGCATCTGTTTGACATGTTAATGAGGGCCAGATCTAGAATGTTTGTTCTTGTTGGGGTATGAACAATTTGTTCCAGGGCATTTGAATTAACAAAGTCAAGGAACTTTCGCACTAGTGAGCTGGGGCTAGCACAGATTTCAATTGTCACACAATCAACTGGGAAATCTATGCTAGCCCCAGCTCACTAGTGCAAAAGTTCATTGACTTTGTTCCAGGGCATTTGAATTAACAAAGTCAAGGAACTTTTGAACTAGTGAGCTGGGACTAGCACAGATTTCCCAGTTGATTGTGTGATAATTGAAATCCCTCATAACCAGAATGTTTTGTAAAATTTGAATTGTCTGCAGTTTGGTCAAGTAGGCTTCATGGGCGTTGTGACCCATGGAGGGGAATATATAACTGGCTATGACTTGAATGAGGGTCTTTCCTACCATAACTTGGACTTGGAGTAACTCCATGGGGTTGTACAATCTAACTAGATAGGAGGTGAATTTATCTCTACTATAGATAGAAACATCACCTCCATTGTTTTTTACATATTCATTTTGTGGTCTAAAGGTGTGGAAGGCATTGTAGCCTTGCAAGGCTGGGATACTCTGTGAGGCCTTGAACCAGGTTTCTGTGACTGTACAGACATCTACATCTTCTAGTGACAGAAGTGCTTCCAGGGAGTGCATTTTTTTGTTTAAGCTTCTAGCAATTAGGTTCATAGGTTCATAGGTTCATACTAGGCTATCTGCCCGAGGGCATTTACAAGCCTAGCCCATAGTTTTGTGGCTTACGCCACCCCTTTAGTTTGGAGAAACTATGCCCATTATTTTGCTGTGCCTCTGTCGAGCAGTGACGCTGAGGTAACCCCTGGGGTGTATCTGCGATCTCCCATCCATTGGTCAAGATTCCTCTTGAACAAGGCCAGCGAGGTGCTCTGCCTCACATAAACCGGGATTTTGTTCCACAGCATAGGGAGTCTTTGGGTGATGAATCTATCCCTCCAGCACGCCCTATTAATAACCGTGTCGGGGTTTAAGTCTCCCGCCTTGTGGCTCTGAGGGATCTAGATTTTTGAGATGAAGCATGTTCATCAAATCTGGGTTTGACATGGCCTTGTATGTCAGGCACAGGTCACCTCTGAGCAAGCGGTAAGCAACTGAATATAACTGGAGTTCTTTCAGTCGGGCAGCATAAGACAGATCTTTGAGACCCTTTATCCTTTTGGTGAGGAACTTTTGTGGCCTCTCCAGCTGCTGCAAGTGTCGGGTCAGATACATTCCGAATGGGGCATTGTACTCAATCATTGGTCTGATGAGTGATGAGTATAGGGAGACTATGACCTCCCTTGATCTAGATGTGAATCCCTTCATGATAAGGTGGGCAATGTAGAAGGTCTTTCTAACTACTTTAGCAATATGAGTGTCGAATGAAAGGCTACTGTCAACCTGGGTACCCAGGTCCCTGATAACTTCTTCTGTGATCAGGGAATTGCCACCTATATGGTAGCTAGGGGTAACCTTGTTTTTCCCGAAGGGTATGACTATGCATTTCTTGGCATTTAACTTTAGGCCATGGCTCTGGCACCAGTTATCCGTTTCTGTGAGACCCTTCTGAAGGATATCTGTGTCGGATGTGTTTTCGACTACGGCGCCCAGTTTGCAGTCATCTGCAAACTTTGTCAGCCATAACCCTCCTGTGTTTGCTTGTACTTCAGAAAAGTAGATGCCAAACAAGAGTGGGCTCAGGACTGAGCCCTGTGGGATGCCACTTGTGACAGGCTTTGAGTCTGACATGGCGCCAGCAACTCTGACCCTGTGGGTTCTGTCACTCAGCCAGTTTGCAACCCATCTTGTAATGTATGGGTTTACATTTAAGTTGATGAGTTTTTCAATGATACCTGAGTGGGGTATTGTATCGAAAGCCTTCGCCAGGTCTAGGTAGGCTGTATGGACTGCCTTTCCCTCGTCAATGGCCTTGGTGACTGTTTCGAAAAAGTCAACCAAGTTTAAAAGGCATGATCTGCCTTTGACAAAGCCAAACTGGGTTGGATCCAAAGTCTGCAAATTCCCTATGTCTTTATTTATGAGATCCATTATGATCCTCTCCATGGCTTTGCAGATAAGGCTTGTCAAGCTAATGGGACGGTAATTTCCAGGGTCGGTGGAGGCACCGCCTTTGTGGAGTGGGACCACAGTCGCTGTGCGCCACTCCCTGGGTATGTATCCGGAGGTGAGACTAAGATTAAACAGCTGTCCTAACTGTGGGTTTAATTCCTCGTTGAGTTCTTGGAGCACACAGCCGGGGACACCATCAGGTCCCATGGATGCTGTGTTCTTTGCCTTGGAGAGAGCAGTCCTCACCTGGGCGTTAGAGATGTTTGGGGGGCTACAATCATTTGGTATAGATATCTCTCCTTTAGGGGGGGGGAGAAGTTTGCACTGAACCTGTCAGCCAGTATGTTGGCAATGTCTGTAGGATCAGTAATCTTCACATCATTTTGAACTGATTCTGAGCATATCTGGGAGTTTCCTCCTAGGTTTCTGACATAGCTAAAGAATGCCTTATGGTTGTCTTTAGAGTCCTTAGCTATTTTTTTCAAAATTAGCTTTGGATGATTTTATGAGAGCTCTTAGCTTTTACTTATAGTGATCAGCGGTGTCTTACCTTTTAAGGATTTTGCTCTATCTTGTAGTAGCTTTCTCCTTTTGTTGTAGAGTTTGTTTATGGCTGGGGTCCACCAGACTGGACGCTTGCCTTTGGTACAAAGAGTCTTTGTTTTGCTTGGGATTGCCTGATCCATGCAGCCCTGCAGGTGCTGGTAGAAGGCATTTGTAAGTGATTCAGCGGTTTGAGTAATGTTTACCGGCTCAGGGGCCTTAAAGGAGACCACACTAGTCTTTAGAAGTGTGAAGTCGGCTTTCGAGAAGTTCTTTACTGTGGTCTTTTTCATTTCGGGTGGAGGCGGGATGAGGACCTCCAGCGAGATTAGTTTGTGATCTGATCTCACCAGTGAGGGGTATACTTCCGGTGTTGAACATTGTGCTCCCATGTTCGTGATGATGAGATCAAGTATGTTTTCTCCTCTTGTGGGGGATGGTGACTAGTTGTTCCATGGCATTTGAGTTTATGAATTCCAGGAACTTTTGGGCTAGAGTGTTTGGGCTTGAGTAGTGTTCCCAGTCTATATTAGGGTAGTTGAAGTCACCTAGTATGATGGTGTTCAGAGATACATTTATCCCCTCCAGTGTTTTCAGGAAGGCCATGTGAGGTTCCTGAGTTTGCGAGGGTGGCCTGTAACATGCTACAAATTGCAGAGCAGTCTTGCCTATGGTTAATTGCACCTGGATGGTTTCCGATGCATCGTGCGTTGCCACCAATCTTGAGGTGTGGGTGTCCTTGATGAATATGGATACCCCTCCTCCTTTCTTGGTATTGTCCGGATTTTGGGGCCGGAACGCATGATATGAGGTAAAACCTGATAGTGCTGGGGTGCTCTCAGGAGCCTTGAACCAGGTTTCTGTCACAGCACAGACATCAGTGTTCTCCATAGTGAGAAGGGCCTCGAGTGCGTGCATCTTGAGGTTGAGACTTCTGGCATTGAGCAGCATTACCCTTAGTTTTTTTTCTTTGTTGTGTTCTAGGATGGTAGGTTTAGAATTTGAGCCTTGCCTAAAAAAGGCACTATGGGGGTGGCAAGAGCCTTTGCCAAAATCCGGAATCCCAGGGGTGACAGGTGCAAGCCGTCCCTTGCAAAGCAGCGTGGCTTGTCCAGCATGTCATCCCAGGCAGACAGACATTGGATCCCCTTTGAATGACACCAGAATTTAAGCCAATTGTTAAAGCTGATCATCTTATCTCTGTATTGTGGCATCATTCTTGGTGAAGGTAGGATACTGCTCAAGGTCAGGGTCATACCTGCTTGGGCTACATAATCAGAGAGCTCCTCTATGTCTCTTTTCATGTAGTCCAAGGAGGTACGTCTCAGGTCGTTAACACCAGCGTGGACAATGATTGAGTCGTACTTGTACCTGCTGTTGAGAGACCTGAGTGCATGCGTTATGTGGCGGATTCTAGCACCCGACAGGCAGCTTACTGTGACCTTCTCCTTACTCAATCTGGTGAGCGGACGTCAGTGTGTCTGACTATGGAGTCACCAATGACTAGTGTGTCTGGCATTGTGTTTGGCCTTAAGGGCTGTGACTGCTTGACACTCTGACTGTGTGGTCTATGTGTTGCAGGTGTTGTGTTCTGAGGTGGTAGTTGTTTGGGTGTCTGCTTTGGTGGTCTCTGCTGTTTTGGTAGATTTTTGATCAGAGCCTCCGAGTATGTCTTTGTGTGTTTATGTGTATGATTTGAGGTTGTGATGGTATTATGTGAGACTGGGTCTATAGTGTGTGTGGTTACCTTCTCCTCCTGTCTGGTCTTGCCAGTCCTATGTTGAGAGAGCTCAGCCTCCAGTTTGGCCGTATAGTTGCATCTCTCGCATGTATTTTTGTTTTGTGGGAGAAGGAGAGGGTTGTCTGTGTATATGAGGCAATTATAACATTGCCTCAATATTCCCAGGTTCACCAGCTGAGCAGGAGAGGACATTAGCAACTGATCCCTCGACATGCTAGAATGAATAGACAGAAAAACTTAAAAAAAGGTTCTGGGGGATGTGGGTGACCGAGAAACGGGGTTTGCTTTTTTGGGGTACTTTCTATAACAAGAGTGCTGTATCGAGGTGATAGGTAATGTAGGAGCAAGTGCTTGGCTATACAGATAGAGAATAGTCTACTTGGGAGTCAAGTAGAGATAATTTATAGTTATAGGATACACTAAATAGAACAGTAGTATACTTTGAGGCAGGTAGTTTTAAGGGAAAATTTGAAGAGTGGACTTTAGGTAGCCGTAATAGTTTAAACCTGATTAACCGGCGCTGCCCTAGTGTGCAACGGTAGCAGCTCCACGCTAAATCGCGCTAACGCGCGTTTAGCGTGTTTTATAGCAGGGGGCTGAAAGGAGCTAGGAATTGGCCCAAAACGACCAATGGACTACTAGTTTCTGGCTGAAACTTCACCAAATCAGACAAAAAGGTTGCTCAGTGCTTCCCACTCCCACTGGTAAGCAAAGAAACTTCCCTCCTTCCAAATAAGGCAATGGATCAGTAACAGGAACTAAAAACAAAGCCCAGGGATCAGCAACTCTGAAACTGGACTACTCTAGTTCAGTAAGGCGGGAAAATAAGAGATTTTTTTTTGTTTTTTTGTTTTTTTTACAGAGACAAGGAAAACAACAGACAGTAAATGCTATAAATGCTATAAATCGGCTATCGCACTTTAGTGTGTAGCCTACAGAAACAATTTGCAACAATTAGTAACTTAAAGTGCAACAAACAGTGTACAATGCAGAAATCACTTAAAGTAGCAGTAAAACAGGCGAAAATGCAGTCGCTAGCTTAATAACAGTGGGAAAGCCACAAAAATACTTATATCTGGTAGAAAGTCACTCTTTTAGCTCTCTGCTGCTTGGATCACTCTGCAGGCCACCACGAGGATATGTGCTGAGTTGGTACAAGCTGAAAAACGCGCGTTTAGTGTGTTTTATAGCAAGGGGCTGAAAGGAGCTAGGAATTGGCCCAAAACGACCAATGGACTACTAGTTTCTGGCTGAAACTTCACCAAATCAGACAAAAAGGTTGCTCAGTGCTTCCCACTCCCACTGGTAAGCAAAGAAACTTCCCTCCTTCCAAATAAGGCAATGGATCAGTAACAGGAACTAAAAACAAAGCCCAGGGATCAGCAACTCTGAAACTGGACTACTCTAGTTCAGTAAGGCGGGAAAATAAGAGATTTTTTTTTTGTTTTTTTTTACAGAGATAAGGAAAACAACAGACAGTAAATGCTAAAAATGCTATAAATCGGCTATTGCACTTTAGTGTGTAGCCTACAGAAACAATTTGCAACAATTAGTAACTTAAAGTGCAACAAACAGTGTACAATGCAGAAATCACTTAAAGTAGCAGTAAAACAGGCGAAAATGCAGTCGCTAGCTTAATAACAGTGGGAAAGCCACAAAAATACTTATATCTGGTAGAAAGTCACTCTTTTAGCTCTCTGCTGCTTGGATCACTCTGCAGGCCACCACGAGGATATGTGCTGAGTTGGTACAAGCTGAAAAACGCGCGTTTAGCGTGTTTTATAGCAGGGGGCTGAAAGGAGCTAGGAATTGGCCCAAAACGACCAATTAGTATCATGACCCTTATTTTGTTCTGAATAGCTAATTTCATGTTGGTAATGTTGTTTTCAGGACCTTGCCTAAAAAAGGCACTATGGGGGAGACAACAGCCTTTGCCAGCAGCTGAATGCCTAGAGGTGCTAGGTGCAAACCATCTCTTGCAAAGCTGTGAGGTTTGTTGACCATGGTTTTCCAGGCTGATTGGAACTGGATCACGTTTGAATGACACCAAAACTAAGCCAATTATTGAAATCAATATTTTTTTGTTTATACTGTGGCATTATACTAGGTGCGGGTAGTATGCTGCTCAAGGCTAGGGAAATACGTGCCTGAGACACATACTCAGAGAGCTCAACCATGTCTCTCTTTATATAGTCCAGTGAGAAACATCTCCGGTCATTCACACCAACATAAACTATAACAGAGTTATAATGGTACTTGTTGCTGAGAGACCTGAGTGCATGCATGATCTAATGAATCCTGGTACTGGACAGACAACTGACCATGACTTTCTACTTGTCCAACCTCGTGAGTGGGAGATCCATGTTTCTCACTATTGAGTCTCCAATGACAAGAAAATTTGTTTTTTGAGTTTTACATCTTATGGGCTTGGTGGGTGAGACACTGATGTTGCTATGTGTCATGGGTGCTGTGAGGACTGTGTTAGTTGTAGCAGTCTTGTGTTTTGCATGTCTCTGATGTTCTGGTAAGTTTTTTGAGAGAATCTATGAGCATGTAGATTTTTGTGTTCACTGCTTACCATGTGTATGAGTAGTGGTACTATGTGTATGTGTAGTGGTGGGGGAATTGACAACCTCTTCCATGTTACTGTTTTGAGTGCGAGAGAGCATGGATTCAAGATTCTTGGTGTAGATACATCTCTCGCACTCTGTACTGGAGTGAGTTTTTAGTAGAGCGTTGTCTGTGTATATGAAGCAATTACTACACTACCTTAAGAGACCCAAGTTCATAGTTCATAGGTGTCTGAGTTCATAGGTTCATACTAGGCTAACTACCCTTGTGGGCCATTTCAAGCCTAGCCAATTACCCCATGTGAGAATCAAACCCTGCACCTTGTGTCTGTAAGGTAAACACCTTAACCATTATGCCATCCTCCCACCCACAAGTCAACAAGGTTGGCCGGAGAAACAAGGGTAGTCCAACTGTCCATAATGCTAGGTTGAAGACTGTTGTCACTAGGGGTGGCTTTTCAGAATCACTTATGGAAGAGCTCAGTGGTTGGATATTTCTGCCTGGGGTTTTATTTTTTTTGTTTTTATTTTTTTCAGGTGGTACTTCTTTGACTAGGACAGCAATAAGGATGAGAGCTACACTAGTGTGCTACAGTTGTATCTAAGGGAAAAATTGTTGAATGTAATGGTCCAGCTTTGGCGCAGAATTGCACAGCAGTGTGCAGTGCTGTGCAATGCGCAAGTAAGCAGAGACCTGCGCAAATGCAGGGCCTAAATACCAGAAGCTAAAAACTTTAAAAAACTTTAAAAATATTCAAAAGGACCAATTAGGATGCTTATTCCAAGCCCTTGACTGACCTTCCTTTACCAAACAGGGTACAGTCAACACAATCCTCTCACTAAAGTGCAGATAGGCCCCTTCCAATCCAAGATGGCCTGGGAAACATGCTAAGAACAAACAACCATTACAAACAATTCCAAATGCAGCAAGTCTGTATCTTTACTATACTACATCTACTAGCTACCCAAATTTCAGTTGGAAACACTAGAGAATGTTTAACATAGCAAAAAAAAATAGCACTGAGACACTAAAAACATTTTAAAAAGCAGAAAAACAGCAAGGAGGCTCTAAAGAATGTTTTAAACGGCTAACAGATCAGTTATTTAAACACTGTCTGGTTGGAAAACCAAAAAAAGCAGAATAAATAGTTTTAAAACAGTGAAAAATACCAATAAATACTTAACAGTCAAAATAGCAAAAAAGCTTTGTAAAAAGTGAAAACAGCAATACAGTTCAATTTCACAGACACAATGATGCAGGCCATTGTAGTACAACAGTGTAGTTTGGTACACAATTTATAAAAGTAGGTGGCAAGCAATAAAAAGTGCAGTAAATAGTATAAATAAGCAAAAAAAAAACCCAAAAAAAAAAACAAAAAGGCAACTTGTGTTTTTTGGAAGCTCAGAAGCCTCTAGTAGTAACCCACCACAGTTCATCTCAGTACAAAATTATTTTCGTCAGGGTTAATAGTTTTGACCAATAGAAATAATGTATATTCACCATAATCAGCCCCCTAAGATCTCTAAAGAGAAAGTTAATCTGTACTTTTAGAGGTCATTTTATTATCAAAACTATATTAAGTATGCAGCTGTTAATTGTAGTAAATTTCCATTTAAAAACATAAAATATATTGTTTCATTTAAAAACATGTTATTTTTTTTGTTTTTTGAATAGAACTTAATGTAATTATTTTAATGTACATCTGTTGACAGCATTAGGTATATTGATAGTAGTAACTTTATACATAAAATAAAGCAAATTCTTAATATTTCTTGTATCACCAAATAAGGAACAATCCATATAAAATATAAAAATATATAAAAATATGAACAATTTGTGGAGTTTTCATACTTCAGAACTTTGATACATCAGCTGTTGCTTTCTCTAAATGTACTGTAATCAACACGCACACATTATAACCTATTTTTAAACACTAAAATCCTATCAATAACCAGGTCATGTAATCAACCTCTAAAACAATACAGCAACATTTAGCAACCTATACATTGAAATATATGCATAAGATATAATATATGCAGCAATGAAAAATGCAGCAAACACCATGAGATGACACATACAGAAATATTGCTACATTATTCAAATCAAATTATCTTGACACTTGTCACTTAATTGCCATAATTAATATGTTCAAAAAATATTTTAATAACCTTACAATAAATGTTTCCAAACTACTGTATTCATTCCTACTGGAACTAATGTTTCATATTTAAGTATATACAAGGTAGTTTATTAGTTGTGAGCTGCATCACACAGCTCATGTCTTTTGGTCATTGTCTGTGTAGAGTGTGAATGTCTTTCCCATTTGTTTTTGTTTTTTTTTTTCTGAATGCTCTTGTTTCTTCCTATCTTTCTGGAGTCTAAAACTTTTCCCATGTGAGTTTTCTCTTAGAACTCTTTGTTTTTTTACCACATATCAAAGACAAGTTTATTGTATGTACCATAATATGTACCATTGCTGTTGTAATCCAGGTCACTGCTGAAAGGGGTCCATGAATGCTTGTTCACTTACCTAAATAATAAGTGAATAAAATAAATTTAAGCTAAATACACAAAGTCTTCCTTTAACTTCCCTTTATCTCTTGTAGTAGGTTTTCTCACTTCATTATTATCTGTTCTAGTAACTTCTTTACTGCAACTTGATATACCACACTGACTTTCAGAGAAGTGAAATTCTGGGAATATTATTTCCATAAGTGCTGCATTGGATTTATTGTGATCCAGCACCCTCAGATGAAATTTTCTAGCAGTTTCTGTGGAGTAAAATCATGCTGGATAACAGATAAAATTACAACAAAAGAAGGTTCAGCATAATCAAAGGGATTTGAGGAGTGGAAAAGGTTTTTTCCTGGAAGGATCTTTAAATTAAAAAAATATTGCTCTTCATTAAGTCAAGAAGGAAGTACATCTTCTTTTACAGTGCAGGACTGTCTGAGTTTGAGACAATGAATGGAAGGGTGACATAGTCTATAGACAATAGTCAGTTTGTTTTGTAGGGCATCATATGACAATAAAAAAACAAGAAGCAGCTCCAAGATGGATCTTTTTTTAGCTTGATTTACAGAAGTGCCCAGAAAAAAAAGAGATACAAAAGACAATAAAAATTCCAGAACATTGGGCATTATTAATGTATATGAACATGTGTTAGCACATACTGATGTTTCCTTTTTTTCTGCTATTGCAGACTGAAGTTTCCCTTCTTCCTGAAGTGTATGAATCTTTTCCTACAGTTAACGTTAAGGTTAATGAACATAATATCAGTTTTGTGTTAGTTCTGTAGGAAGCTACACTTAAAATATTTTTTCCATTGGGATACATTAGCTAATACATCTTCGTTATCAATGACAAGGGAGTTTTGTAGAAGCAGTGTTTAGAAGTTTGATAGACCATGAAGAAGTAGGTACAGCAAAGCACAAGGGTAAGACTGAGAACAAAAATGTTTCTAGTACCTGAATTTACTAGTACTGTGCCTCAGTTTATGACATCATTTATTAATCAGATAAAAATATGAAATTACTTTTGCAAGATGTTGAAAAATACTTTGATAAATTTAAAAAGAAATTTGGTCTTTTTAATTTAAAAAAATAGAAATGACAATGTTTACAACATTTGAGTAAAGGCAGAAATTTAACATAAAAAACAGATAAAGGAAATAGCGTAGTAATGTTCTCCAGAAGAACACTACATATGGATGTGTTTATTTTCAGCGCATATTAAATGCACATGAAGCTAACAGAGAGTACAGCAAAACAGTATAGATATGAATAGTGTGTTCTTTGAGACAACATAGAGATATGTTTATGGATACTTCTGGAACAGTTATTTTATTGTCTCCCAAAAATAAATACATGTATAGATAATCTACCAGGGACACTGTTTCCCAGATGTGGTCCTTAGTTTCAAACTTTGGGTATATTATAGACAACATTTTAGAGCCTTGTATATAACACTTGAGATATTTTCTTAAGGATCATTTACACTTACCTTTGACGGTCAGAAATTTTAAGTGAAATGGTGGATTTTTCTTTGCATTATAAATGTAACTAGACTTTTACGTCAGTCTCATATGAGATGGCTAACAGAGATTGTATGACCAGCTATGTAGAAAATCATTTTATCTATTTTAACTTTTTTTTTTTTTTTTTTTTTAGAGACATGTATAACTTTGTCAGATATATAGACAACCTTTATCTTATTGTCCAAGGAGGTGAGAAAATTAAAAAAAAATTGTATGTAACATACATATATTTGATTTGGGCTTCACAGCTAAAGTGAATGAGAATACAATTGTTAATTTTCATGTGGAACTTTATGCTTATAATGAAAGTGTATGGTGTATAGTATTTTGGAAAGTAGCCACCACAAATAACATTTACAGGTTAATAGTGCCTAAACCCCACATTTAATAAGGTCATTGCTTCGCATTTTGGAAAGTAGCCACTATAAATACCCTTTTACAGGCTAATAGTGCCCATCACTCACATCTAATAAGGTCCTTGCTTGATTAAGAAGTTTTAAGAGTATAAGAACAGTAATCTCAAAAATAATTTCTCATTACCTACAAAAGAAATTTCTTCACGTCTAGGTTGTTGCATCAAGCCTAGTGCAAGATATCATATCTCTCAAACTCTTTGTGCAAGAAATCTGGACAAAGTGATAAATAATAGTGGGACAAAGGTACAAAAATAGGGGCAAATTTTAAAATTTAAATATTGCTCATATAAACTTAAACATTTGCTAGAATAAAAGGTTTTGTGTTGCCATGAAATTTCTGAATTATATGAAGTCTGCAACTTAAATGGCTGTCATTAGTTAGTGAATTCAGTCCTAACTGTTGTGCCAGAAAAGAACAAGTTTTATGAAGAATAGACCAAAAATATGAGGCAAAAATCTAGACATTCTGTGAAAATTTGGACAGTTGAAAGTTAAGAAAAATATTTGAAAGAAGTAGTTGTTATATAGAAGAATGATTAACTTTGGATAAGGACATCTACCCTTCTGAACTATACATTGCCATTGACTGTATTTCCAGAAGTTTCTAAAATAATAGAGATTCTGAGGTAACATTTAAAGATTCTTCTGGCAGATTAGTATATGTTTCACTTGCTGCCATGTACATTCAAGATGTTATACAGCAATAATAAAAGTCTGAGAAATTATTTAATGTCAACAAAAATTAAAACATTTGAATTAACTTCATATTGGGCCACCTTTTGATGTATAAATTGTTCAACATGTGGTTGTTCGAGCTACAGTAGTAAATGATAGTATATTGGCAATAAGTGCTTTACCATAAGAAACCATGACTGCAGTGACACAGGAGTACTACACTGCTTGGGTTGTAGCTGTAACCCACAATGTTTTACTTTGGACAAGGTACCAGAAATTTGGATTTGGGGGTTTGGAAAACTTCGCAGATGTAGGCAACAATGATAATAAAAGTTCTTAAGAAGTCATATCTAGTAGTAACAGTCTAAGAATGTTGAGTCTTTGAAAAGTCATGGTGCTTTGTCCTTTTACAATGAAGATTTTATTAGCAAAGATAAAAAGAACGTACACTACAAGAAAGCTTCTTAAATACCTAAATATTAAATAATAATTTAAGCAGGACTTAATACATTAGTCTGGAAACACTGCCTGAAAAAGGTATTTATTTTTCATTTTTATTGAAAAGAATTATAAGTATTTATTAAATAAGTGGCAAGTTAGACAGTCTGATACTGGTATACTTAATTTTATGTTGTTGCATTTATTTTTCACTACTTTATGAATAATAATGGTATTCATATATTACAATGTATAGCTTGCAAAGTACTGGTAAATCACTTTGAGAATGAGTAACTAAGATGGTTTTCATTGAGTCTTTAAGAGTTGGATTTTTGTATCTAGGGATGGTAGTAATGATGTATGTGTATCCGAGTAACTTCAGAGAATGCAAGAGTCAGGCTATCAGAGCTGTTAAGGAGGATGGCTTCATGAATTATTTACCTGTAGTGTGGTTTATTCATTGTTTGTTTAAAAAGCCATCTGTAGCATAGTTTATTCCTTGCTTAATAAAAAATACACTATTTGGTAGAAAGCCACAGGTTGTGTAATAAATATTTTCTGAGTTCTTCATCTTCTGAGTATTTTGTAATATAATTACAGTTAGTTTTCCATTTTGTTTATGTATATTTCACTTACTTGTATATGTTCATTATTCTTTTACTGAAAACAGGCAACATCTAACGATTCACATGTTTAAATACATAAAGTAAAGTAAAGTAATATAAAAAGATTTTCTAATCAGGATTCCTATAAACTGTATCATGGTACAAACCTTAACTCCTTACAGCTAACACTATCCAGTAGTTCAAGTACTTCCCCTTATCCTAGATCATGGAACCATCAACTGTAAATTTGGCCCTCAGCTGACAGATTTGCTTAGCCAGTATCTTGTAGCCAAGGCATTTGGGTTATCTGAGGAGGATCTGCTGAAAACTCGGAGAATCTCTCTGAAACCTAAATGCAAGTCTTTGCTTATATCCACTGTTCCTTCTAAGTTAAGTGCATGTGCAACCTAAGATGTCTGAAGATGGAGTCATGCACATTGGCTGTGTTACTGCATACTTTTACCAGTCTAAGAATTTACACAATTTAGAGTGTCAAAGATCATGTGCTCAGAATTTATTTACAGCACTGATAAATATTTATTCATGTGAACAATGTAAAGATCTTCTACCCTGCAGCATTTTTTTCTCTGATTAATAGGCTTTTTGGTACTTTTCTTTTACAGCAAGGCCTGAGCTTATTTTGCCCACACAGTACAACCCACAAGTTGGTCATCATTATTTTCATACCCCACCCATTACTCCTTCCTTATCAAAATTTCCAGGATTGTTTTGATCCCCCCTGGGAAACAGAGTGGTAGTTTGCGTGGGTTCAATTAAAGTTTTCTGGTAAGCACATTTTTATTCCTGCTTCGCACTTGCTACTTTTTCTTCATATTATTTGTTGAACTTACAAGAACCTGAACAGACTTAATGGTATAGAACATTGAAGAAAAGCTGTTTACTGCAAAAGCAAGAGCTAGCATTGCATCCATGAACCAACAATAGACATAGATTTTAAGTGGCTCACTAACATTTTTTATGTTTTTATGCTTTTAGTTATTGCATGCAGTACTGTTTATTGGCTAGAGTGCTTTGTGTTGTCCTCTTTTTTTTCACTTATTAAGACATCTACTGATAGTATTATGGATAAAAGCAGTAGCTCGAAATGCTGCAATGATGCAAATTAATTCTTCTTTCCAGATGTTGTTTGTAGAAGTCCAACTGACAAATCATTTAGTACTTCTCAGAGGAAACAGATTTCAAACTCTTAGTGTAAGAAATCTGGACAAAAAGCCTAATAATTGGGGGAACAAAGGCTCAGAATAGGGATAGAGTTTAAATATTGCTCTTATAAACTTAGAAAGTTGTTAAAATACCAGAATTTGTGTTATCATGCATTTCTAAAGGATATGAAGTCTGAAACTCAATGTATGGCATTATTAAGTGACTTTAATCCTTCGTAATTTTCCAGAAAACCACAAAATATGAGGCAAAAATCTAGACATTTGTGAAAAACTGGACCAGTGAGAACTATGTTGTGAGGAGAATATGGGTATCTGCAAACATATACTTTATAATAACTTGTTTAATGGCTTTGAAAGCAAGAGAACCAGTTATGTTAGTAGTCAGTGTTTGAGAACATAGCAATGTGTAATTATACATTGTTTTCCTTTTTACTAAATATTCTCTTTTCTCTAAGTTGCAGCATTTAAAGTTTGTGAATGGAGCATAAGGGAGTCAGATCTCCTTAAAGGGCTATGGATGGCATAGCCTGGATTTACACACCTATAAGGCATGTAGTTGGTGATGTTCACTTGTGCACTGGATAGATGCTGAATTCTAATAAAAGACTGCTTTGTCAAAGAAAGTTGAAACTGTGAAATAGTTTTGTACTTCCCCCATATTAAACAGCTGTGGTGGAAGGGTATGAGGAATTTCCCAGAATTTTTTTTATTTATTTAAGTAAGTACTAAATGCTGTTTTGTTTAATTGTGTTAAGTGAAACTAACTTTGGGTGGCATGATGCCAGGAAATCTTCTTGGGCTAGGCTCATATAGGCTCCGGGCTTAGTACACACCTATGAACCTATGAAGAAGCATTCTTTAAAAATACTTCAAAGAAATGTCTTGCATCCAGCTTAGCTCCCAAAACATTTGGGGAAAATATCACTTACCTCCAGCCACTGTTAAGGAAATTTCTAACACTCCTTTCCCTCCTAGACAGCTACTCCCATATTCTTCCCTGTTCTCTCTAACTTAGATCCCACCTCTTCATTTTATTTAGTAGTACAATGCAACCCCAACATTTAGCCTGTTTATACTTTGTAGTCTATGTATTTCCTTGTTTTTGTCCAATGCCTTATTGATGATGCTCAAATCAATACTCCAATCAATTCTCCATTGTATTGTAAACTGTGTTGTAAATACTGTACCTATACTCTTGTATTTTGATCCTTATGCATGTTTTATTATTTTTTGTATAATTTTCAAGCAACTTATTTTATGTAAGTCTTATAAACTGTTGATTTGTTCAGTTTTTATGTATAACCTGGAGCTTTTCTCTCTGGGCTTCCACTAAAAATGGGCTGCCTGGCCCAGTGGACTTTCCCGGTAATCAAATGCTAATAAATAAATAAATAAAATTATTTGAAGACCAGATCTCAACAAATTACAATTTTCTGTTAAGCAGATAAGTAATTTGTCCTCATATGAACTAATGGCTTATGATTTAAATAAATTGTAGGCCGGTTGTATGCTATGAAAATGTACTTTATCTATTGAAAAAAATGTGATCTATAGCTTAAGTTATAAATTTTGGATGCTGAGAAAGAGTATTGAAAAGTTACTCCCCCTATATAAAGAATGTAAAACAAAATTCCTATTCTCCCTCTGCATCCTAGATATAATGATCAATTCCAAACACTGAAAAGAGCCATGATCAATGTCTGGAAAAAAAGAGATCTTATTCACTTCACAATTTTGTTAAGAAATTGTGGCATCTTGGATGGTTCCCCCTACTCCAAGGTACAATAGTATTGTAGTTATAAATAGGGGGGTTTGGGACATCTCCCAGAAAGTTACCTGAATAGTATAACAGTTGATGTTAAGTTGTCTATCTCACCTTCATTCTTGCTGGTTGGGGATCGGAGCCGATCCTCGGCTCCAACTTGGCCATCTTCAATAGCTCGAGAGCTGTTTACTGGCTCAAGGCTACCCCTTATCCCATAATGTCTAGCGTTAGCTACCCAGATCTCATTTGCCACTTCAGCTGCGAGGTGTTGCTTTTCTGGCTCAGGCTTGTATAGAGTTTTTTGTGTAACTTTTTCACTAGAATTTAACTTTTCTAGTATTTTATTATTGGCGATAGTTTTGTTTCTGTGATAGATAATTGTTTAGCTTATAGTATCCCTCCTTTTTGTAGAACTCATTTAACTTAGAGAGTTCTCCCCCACCCCTCCCCCCACCTCTTTTTGTCAGGTTAGCTATTTAAGTTAGAGGCTTTCCTTCTGCTTTTTTCTTATAGGCTAGCCGTTTAAATTAGAGGCTTTCCTATTATCTTTAAAAAAAAAAAAAAAAAAAAAAAAACCTTTAGCTATAGTCTTTCCAGTAGGTGTGTTTTTTGTAGACTGTATATTGCTACTTGTTATTGTTGTTATAATTGTTTTTTTCTTTCTACTGTTAAAAATGTCAAAGGAATCCAAGGTTTCTGGGTTCAAGAAGTGTGACTCATGCTGTCAGAAAATGTCTCTGACAGATGGGCACACTTCTTGTGTCTATTGTTTAGGCGCTGTGCACCTGCAGGACTCTTGTTCAATTTGCCATGCCTGTAGTCCAAGAGTCCTGCAGGAGTGTAAGAATAAGCTGATTCTTAGGGGTCTTTTAAAACCCCAGGATTCACCGGCCAAGAGCTCACAGCCAGTGAAATCCCCTAAATCCACTAAGCCGTCGGCTCCAAGTTCAGAGCCGTCCTCGGTTCAGGATTTACCTTCTACATTGGTTCCAGCTGGCACCGAAAAGACAATCTCCCCGTTGGCTCCATCAGAGGCTTTGGAGCCATCGCAGAGCCACAAGAGGCTGAAGTCCCTTCACTAGAGTCGGTGTATTCGGCTCCTCGGTCTCCCTTACTTCAGAGGGAGCGTAGTCACCGATCCTCTCACTCCTCTAGACTGTCGGATCATGATGTGGAGAGAGTGGTCAGTAGGTTGTTAAAGTTGCAGGCAATAGGTAAATTGTTGTCCAGCCCTCCTCAATAGATATCAGCTCCATCCATTTCTCTTGATGTTCCTCCTCCGACTCCAGTGTGTTCGGAGCCGGAGTTTGTTGGGGTTTGGGTAGTGGAACCGTTGGCTATGATAACTCTATCCCCTTCGGTTCCGACGTCGGCTCCAATTCCCTCGGTGCTACCTTCCATCGAGGGATCTGGGCACCGGGGCTCCCTCATCGGCTCCAAGGGGGCGAGCGGCATCGGACTCTTGTCCGACCCCGTTCTCCCTCTCGGAGCTTCGGTGCAGGTGAGCTCGGCTCCAACATCGGTCTTGGAGCCATTTCCCTCGGTGCGGAGAAAGATTCCTATTTCTTCAGAACCGGAGCTTTCTCTGCATCATGGCAGGGATGCCTTCGATGTCATGCAGAGTGTGCTGTCCCCTGAGTCAGCTCCACTATCAGCCCCAGTGGCTCCATCTCCTGTAGTGCCTGTGCCAACCTCTGCTCCTCCTCCAGACCCTAAGCGTAGGGAACCGATGCTCCAGGACACCCCATTGGGTGTTTCCTCCTCTTCTGAGGCCTCTCCTGATCACTCAGAGGAGCCCCCTCAGAAGAAAAAATGTGAGAGGAAGCACATTGACTCCCCCCAAGTCTTGTCACTTCTGATACAGACTTAGATGATTCAAAAGGATCCCTGAGATCCCCCTCTAAAGATGTTTACTTCTCGAACATCCTAGAAATGCTTAAGCAGAGGGGGAACTGGAATCTCCTAGCCCCTTCTGAGGATTAGTCTGTATTTCTGGATGCCTTCAGTTCCCAACCTTCCACCTCCTGGGTGTCTCTGCATTTCGATCCACTTATGACAGTGGTGGCTCAAAAGGCTTGGTCAGCTCCAGATTCAGTGGGACCAACTCCGAGGAGACCTAGTAAATTCATTACAGCACCCCAGGATAAGCAGTTCCTTTCAAAAGGTATCCCTGTTGATGCTATGGTGGTAGCAGCAGCCACCAAAAAAGAGTTAGCGGAGACCTCTTCATCTGGCCATCCCCCTAACAAGGAGTCTAGGATGATGGACAGATATGGGAAGCGAATGTTCGCTTCAGCGACCTTCTCTATGAGATCACTGCACTACCTCTGTTATTTTTACCTGACTTCAAAGGGATCTCCTTAAAGAGCTTGGAGATACCCTCCAAGATCCAACAGCTGAGGGAGCACAAGCCAAGGTAGCTTCCCAAATAGCGATGCTTAATTCTGTTGTTAACTCCTCCATGAGGCTCATTTCCTATGCAGCCGATGGGGCGAGTAGAGCCGCAGGTACCGGGGTGGCCCTTAGGAGGCATGCCTGGATGCGGCTGTGTAACTTTGCGGAACCCTTTCGAGCATCCTTCACCAACACTCCCTTTGATGGTTCCTTTCTTTTTGGACCACAGGTGAAAGACATTTTGACTAGGTGTGAGCCAAGACTCTCTCTGCCATGGGAGTCCATTTTTCCACTCCCTCTAAACCTTACGCCAAGGATCAGAAGAGTGGGAAGATGTGGTTCCGTAAATCTCAGGGAGCCTTGCCTGACACATGTACTGATTTTTCCTCCAGAGGCAGAGGGGGAAACAATAATAATAGATGCCACCCTTGTGGCAGAGGGGGTCCACAGAACCAGGGCAACAGAGAATCCTTCCCTGATAAGCCCTTCCAGCATCCCTGAAGGGTTGCCCAGCTGCTCAACTCTGGAGGCAGTTGGGGGAAGACTTTCACTGTACCCAAAAGCCTGGCAAAGTTTAACACAAGACAGATGGGTATGGTCCGTTATATCCGGAGGTTACAAAATTCCCTTCCATCAACCCCCTTTATAGTCAAGGAAGACCCTTCCAGATGTTGAACCCAATCTGAAGGAGCAAGCAGTAATAGAAGTTTCAAAACTGCTAGAAAAAAGAGCCACCCAGGAAGTCCCGGCAGACCAACATGGATCAGGAACTTACTCGAGGTTCTTTTTAGTACCAAAAAAGACAGGGGACAGGAGACCGATTCTGGATCTCAGCAGACTAAGCAGGTCTGTGCAAAGAACAAAGTTTCAGATGGTCACGCTACAGTCCATTTTACCCTTTCTGGGTTAGGACAATTGGATGTGCTCGATAGATCTTCAGGACGCGTACTACCATATAAAGATGGACAGGTGCTCCAGGAGATATCTTCGTTTCTGGCTGGGGGCCAGTCATTATCAGTTCAGAGCTCTGCCCTTTGGTCTCACCACAGCCCCCAGGGTGTTCACCAAATGTATGGCAGTGGTCACAGCTCACCTGAGGCGTCAAGGATTCCAGGTGTTTCCATATCTAGATGACTGGCTCCTTACTGCTATCATCAAGCATCAAATCATGCAAGCATGGGACTACACAATCACAATCTGCTCCCAGCTTGGCATTACAATAAATTTCAAAAAATCTGCCTTGTTGCCCTGTCAGTCTATCACTTACATAGGAGCAGACAGACACAAGGGATATGTTTGCAAGGCTACCACTAGAACAGGTGTCCGCAATCCGTCAGCAGGTACAGGTTCTGATGCTGAGCAAAAGGATCCAAGTCAGGTACGTCCTTCAAACTCTGGGTTCCATGGCAGCAGCCATTCTCCTAATCCCACTGGCGTGCTTTCATATGAGAATTCTTCAGTGGCTTCTGTTTACGCAATGGTCTTTCCAAGAGCTACCCATGACTTACATGATGCATGCAAAAGACATCTTTCTTGGTGGATGGTCTTCCCACTAGTTACTCAGGCCAGACCTTTCATACAACCCCCTCTGGTAGCTACAGTGATGACAGACGCCTCCCTGATAGGGTGGGGGGGGCATTATCTGGGCAGGACAGTCCAAGGCACGTGGCAACCTCACGAGTATCATCTGCACATAAATGTCCTGGAAATGAGAGCCGTGCTCCTGGCATTGCAAGCCCTTTAAGACTCTCTTCCTTCTGGGACCATTGCTATTCAAACGGGACAACATGTCAGTGGTGTGGTACATCAACAAGCAGAGCGGAACCAGGTCCTACCCCCTGTGTCGAGAAGCACTCAGGCTTTGGCAGTGGGTGATTTCCTCCTAATGTTTTCTGATTGCGACGCACATCCCCGGGAGATCCAACGTCATAGCGGACAGGCTTAGCTATTCTCATGCCTCATGAGTGGTCTCTGAATCAGGAAGTTGCGAATCTTGTTTTCCGCAAATGGAGACAGCCTTGCTGCGATCTCTTTGCCACCCCCTTCAACACCAAATGCAGCAACTACTTCTCCCTTCTTCAGCTTCTGGGTCACATACCCAGAGATGCTCTAGTCCACGATTGGCCCCATGGACTTCTTTATGCCTTTCCTCCTTTCCTGATACCCAAACTTATACAGAAAACAATATCGTTGGGTTGCAAAATGATCCTCATTGCTCCCTACTGGCCTTGACAGATATGGTTCCCGTTCCTGCACCATTACCTTCTCGATCAACCGTGGACTCTGAAGCCAATTCCAGACTTCCTGGTTCATCAGTCAGGTAGGTTGCATCAATCCCTCAAAACTCTCCAGCTCACAGCTTGGTTGCTCCACTTCCAACCTTAGCCAGGCTTCCCAGCAGTCCATGACATTATCGTCTCCTCTCACAAGTCTACAACAAGGAAAACTTATGCTAGCAAATGGAAACGTTTTTCTTGTTGGGCAAAGGCTAGGAATGTGGAAGCCTTTTCAGCCCCAGTCCACGAAATCCTGGAATTCCTAGCACAACTTTTTCACTCCGGGTCCACTTCTTCTACGATCAGGGTACAAATGACGGCCATTTCTAACTTTTATGTTGGTTTTTTTAACTCTAACATTATGTCTCATAAGCTCTGTAAAGCTTTTTTGAGAGGGAAAACACTTCTTAGGCCTCCAGTGAGAGATCCCCCTCCTCCTTGGGACCTTAATTTTGTCCTAACCTCCTTAATTCTGCCCCCTTTTGAACCAGCAGCATCCTGCTCTATCAAGTTTCTATCTTGGAAGACACTCTTTCTGGTAGCTATTACTTCAGCCACACGCGTCTCCAAACTTCAGGCACTATGTGTTCATCCCCCATACTTGGTTTTTCATAAGGACAGGGTTGCTCAGAGGACTAATCCTTCATTTCTCCCTAAAGTCTGCTCAGAAAATAATTTAAACCAATCTATAGATCTTCCTGTGTTTTTCCCTAATCATACCAACAAGGCAGAGTACAAACTACACCAATTGGACATTCATAGGCAATTGTGTTTTTACCTGCACAGAACTAAAGAAGTAAGGAAGTCGGACCAACTATTCCTTTCTTATGCCTTGGGCAAACAAAGTCTCCCAGTTTCCAAGGTAACCTTGTCCAGATGGTTGTCACACACTATTTCTTTCATTTATCAGTTAAGGAACAAACAGTTACCTATTAAACCAAAAGGTCATTCTACTAGGGCCTTGGCCACCTCTGTAGCCTTCCAATCTAGGTTGCCCATGGATTCCATCTGTGCAGCTGCCATGTGGGCAAACCCTCATACCTTTATTTCTCATTACAAGTTGGATATGGTCTCCAGGAGCAGAGCTGACTTTGGTTCCACTGTTTTGAAGAGTCTGTTTCACTGAGCCACCCAGGATTTTAGGTGCTAGGGACGCTGTCCTAACCAGCAAGAATGAAGGCGAGATAGACAACTTAACATAAAGAAGTTATGTACCTACCATAATGTTCCATGTTAATTGTCTTCATCTCGCCTTCCTTCTTGTGTCCCACCCTCCGTCCCCCTGTCCTAGTGGATCAAGAGGAGTTTTTCTGTGTCACTGGCTGTGTGTTCTCTTGTTTGCTCTATTGACTTAGAGAATACGGTAGGTATAGTCAACAGATTTTTTGACTGGTTTATTCTGTTGTTATGTCTGGAGTTAGCTATTTCAATGAGATCTGGGTAGCTGTCGCTAGGCATTATGGGATAAGGGGTAGCCTCGAGCCAGTAAATGGCTCTCGAGCTATTGAAGATGGCTGAGTCAGAGCCGAGGATCGGCTCCAATCCCCAACCAGCAAGAAGGAAGGCAAGATGAAGACAACTAACATGGAATGTTATGGTAGGTACATAACCTCTTTTTGTTGTCTTTCGGCTTTTCCCGGTTAGGGGTCGCCTCAGCGGAACTCCGGTCCGCTAATGATTGGCAGTAGATTTTGTCGAACGCCGAGGTGCCAGCTGGACGTTCAACCTTCAACGAAGGTACGCCCATTTACGCATGTCTTTCTGTTCATAATTAGCAGTTGTGCTTTCTGAATTGCACCTTATTTTCAAAGTGTTAGGCCTCATACTATTGCATCTTGCACATCTGAGGGGAGCTGACTCATTTGACTGTTTTTGAATGCAGGATTTTGGTAATTTGAATGACCACACAGACAAAATACTCCCTCACACAGTGGTTTAAAAAATAGAGGGAACATTAATTATGCTCTATATTCTCATGGAATAAAATTCTTTCTAAACTCAGAATTATTTTACTTATAAATTCTTTGTATGGGAAGTTCTCCCATATCTTTAGAAACACTGCTTAACTATAATCCTTATGCATTTGCCTAAGCTATAACATCTTGCAGTAAAATGCAACCCAAGGCTTTTAGTCCCTTCCTAACTTTGTGAAAATGAAAATTCTTGACAGCTGTTGTGGTGCAGCTTTACTTGATGTTTTCATTATTTTATGAGCAAAATATTATATAATATTCACATTTGTAAATGTCACTATGTGTATTTCATGTTGTACTTTATCTTAAGCATGATTCTGTGCTTTGTTTAACTTAAATGTTTCTTTCTAGGTCTTCTATGTAAATGGGCTGAGCCCAGTAGAACCACCATGGCCATCAAGGTGATTTAATTACTAATGTAATTAATGCATATATAACCTTATTAAATAAGTAAAGTATTGGTGCAAAGGAAGACTACCCGTCTGAATGATGAGTAATGGAATTAATGCAAAGTGATACAGGGAGAGATAGGGCAGGTGGGTCGAGCATCCCTGGTGCAGCTGTTTTGTTTTACTCATTTGGAGACTGGGGGGATGCAACAGTTGTATTTTTTCTTAGTAATTATTGATAAAGTAGAAGGCAACTTTCTTCAAAGGTGAGATCATCGCATGTCTGCCCTAAATGAGGAGGAAACTGTTGGAGCTGGGTCATGCATGTCCCAGGACAAACTCCTGTGGTCACACCACAGTATCTTCTCAAGGACTATTTTGATATGGACCACCAAAGTAATGTTTATAGTCCACTGGCCTGGGGATCAGCAGAAGAATGGTGGCTAGCTGGCTGGCTGCAACATTTGGTCTCATATAAGAAGGAGTGAGTAGTTCAGTAAGTGCTCCTGCCTGCAATAATATCCTGACAGTTTGGAGGATACATAATCTGATACAGCTCCACCTACTCATTTAACAGCATCATTTACTTTTGCTCATCTGAACATTTTTGATCTTTACAGAATTCTTCAGCATTCAATTTCTTTATCTTATTAAAGTCTATCTGGGTCTCTGCAGCCACCATGGGCAGTATCCCCTCTAATCTAGCTGCCAACACTCATGCCATTAGTTTGGTATCCACCCTACAGCCATTCATCAGATAAAAAAATAACTGATATTCTAGGGCACCATTAGCTTCTAGCAAAATCCAACAAAAGGTTTCTTCATGGAGTCTGGAACCTCCCTCTGAACTCTAATATTGTTAAGTAAGTCTATCAGTGTTTCTACAATTTCAGTACTTATCTACTTGTAAAATTCCCAAGGAAACTATCCGTACCTCTCACTATCTCTCCCCTTGATTGACTATTCACTGTAGTTACCTCACCTTGCTCCCACCTCACAATGCAGTTCCTTTCTACCATCTGGGAGTAGCAAGTGCTTCCCCCATCCTTCAAAAAAATCCATCCTGACCTCCACCACCCTGTATAAATAACTTGCCTGCTCCCATTCCTGATGCACATTACACCAGTCAGTCCCACTCTTTCCCTACCTCACATCTCTTGCACTTCCATGCTATTTCTTCTGTAATTAGCATCCCAGTTTCCATCTTCCTTCCACACACTGAGCATAGTCATCTGCTCTCCATCTATAGCACCACTTTGGCAGTTTCCCTGCCATCTTCATTTTCACTTTTAAGCTTTGGTAATATGACAGAATTAACTGTTCAGCAATACTCTCCTTCTTAATCAGGTTATTAATTCTTCCAATATTCTGTAATGCAGTTTTATTCCAACCCTATCCTCTCCTCCCTCCGGCCTTACTGATCTCCCCACTAGGATATATTTTTCACAAATCACGTAGAAAGTAGAATCAAGCCAGCATGAATGAAAAGATTTTGGGTTGAATACCTACATGAAAAAATGACCAGTTTTGAGAAGTTGGAATGTATAGAACATACAAGCTTAATCTTGAACACACATGTATTTAGACAGGGTGGAATCACCTTGTCTGGAAATGAGAAGATAATTTGTTCAGCAGATATATTACAGTATTTGGTTAATATAAGACAGGATTTTGCCAGGTCAGTAATTTAGCAGTTCTGCAGATATTAACATTCAAATTTAGCTGTGCTGGTTGTTTATACAATGAGTAACAAAAGTTTTTTTATTGGAAAATTTCCTCTGTTCACGAGACAGATGTTATTATTGTTTGTGAAACATGATTAAAGAACAATAACTGTTAATCAGTTTTTTCAGAATATAAATGTTTTTCTGATTCAGACATTCTAACAAAAATTAGGTGGAGGTATTATGATAGGTGTTAAAGATTTTTATATTATGTATAGAACATAGGTTCATAGGTTAGTACTAAGCTAACTGCCCTTGCGAGCCAGTTAAAGATTGTTATTAGACCTTGATTACTACATCGATGATAACACCAAAACTGTTTGTAAAACCTTA
Organism: Protopterus annectens; assembly: GCF_019279795.1. Lineage (NCBI taxonomy): Eukaryota > Metazoa > Chordata > Ceratodontiformes > Protopteridae > Protopterus > Protopterus annectens. The sequence goes on along the minus strand of NC_056743.1, from coordinate 799,604,208 downwards.
ACAATAAAGACAATCCTAAGACAGATTGCAGTTGTTAGAGTTTGTAGACCACCAAAGCCAAGTGTTGCCAACCTAAAAGAATTCCTACATTTTTTGATGAAACATAGGAGGGAAAGGCATAAAAGCTAAGAGCTTAAATTTACCAGAAACAGACTGAAATATTGATTCTACAATATTAGTAAGGAATTTATTTTACAACACATGTTCAGGAATAAGTGTTGCAGATAGTAGATAAACCTACCAGGAAATAGAACATACTATTATCTGTGTTTCTAAGGAAATGATTATTACTTCATGTTAAGTTTTACCCCATTTCACGTGCAGTGATCATGGAGTTAGAAAGGTCAAACTACTGCTAGATAATTCTGCCAAACTGAAATCTAAAACCAATGCACATAATATTAATGACAGACTATATGGACGCAGAACAGCCACTATGGAAAACTAATTGGAGTGATGCGTTCAGTGGAAAGATGATGTAAAACATTAGGAATGGAATACGTTTTTAAATAGAAATTGTTTGAATGCAAACAAAAAAATATTAGGATCCATGCACAAAAGGTCTAGATATATTTCCACAAGAACACGGTGCTTAATTGAGAGATAAAAATATAAGAAATTGAAATGAGATAGAAGTATAACTTTTAAAAGTGAATTAAATAAACTGGACTAAGAAATTAAAGTCTGAAACAAGATCAGGAAATATTTGAAGAAAGTAACATAACAATAAAACATTTTATAGGAATAAAGACATGAATTGATTAACTGCTTGCAGATTCTAAATTGTATTCTCAAACACCACAGATTGCAGACATATTTACAAAATCTTAGGAAAAGCAGTTTGGCTGCACAAAGGGGGAGATAATTTGTAATTAAATCAGATTATGTTAAAAAAGGTACTATTCAAACTTGACCCAAGCAAAGGACGGGGAAGAAAGGAAATTTGTAATAATGACCTGAGAATACTTCAGCATGAACATACAGTACCATTATATCTGATATTCACTGGATTGTTTAAGTTTGGGAGAGATTTCTCAAGGTTGGAGACATGCACTTGCTAAAAATGAAAGTTACATACTTACCATAATGATAGATCTGTGTTGTCTTACTTTCATCTGGTTCGGCCTTTGAGTCTTGGATCTGACTTGGATCCATTTTCACCACCTTCAAACTTGTAGATCCAGGACTCTGACTCTGTCTCTACCCATAATTCCCTCTCTCTCTCTCCTCCCAGAATACCTCAGATTGAGTTTGACTATCATACAACAATTGAAATATTTTAAATGTCCTGTAACTAGACTAAATACTACAAGGAAGATAGTCAAAGTAATAGAGCTATATCTAAATATATCCATGCGGAAAATGAGAAGGCAACCAGTTGAGGTTGAGAGTAGCAAGACTTATCCTGGAATCCTATCCATTCTTCAAGGCAGAAAATATGTGAAAGGAGGGAGGGATATTGAACTGGATGAAAATAAAACACAGATCTATTGTAATGATAAGTAAATAAGTTTTGTATCCAGTGTTGTCTTTTTTTATCTGATTCAACCTTTGGGACAGATTCCGTAGCTACTAAGTACATAGGTGGTATCAAGGAAGGATGTTCCTGAGAAGGGCAGAGCCAAAAGAAGTGCAGGCTTTAGACCGTACATTCAATTTATAATGAGAAGCAAAGGAATGAAATGTAGACCAAGTGGCAGCAGCACAAATTTCATCAACAGGTAGACTGTGTTGAAAAGCAGTTGTTGTTACTACAGGTCTTGTAGAATTAGTTATTTTTTAGTCAAAGACAAGACCAATTTATCATACACAAACATAATGCAGTTTGAAAGCCATCTGGAAAGAGTAACTTTGGAAATTATATGTCATAGTTTGGCTTTGGAAAAAGCCGCAAATAGCTGATATATCTTTCTAAAACCTTTGTCTCTGTGGAGATAGACTCTAAGCTGTCTATGAACATCAATCAAAATGTACTCCACTTTGTTTGAAAACTTTGTGAAGAAAACTGGAAGACTAATGGATTGGTTAAAATTAGATTCAGATGCCACCTTAGAATGAAAAGAATGGTTTGCTTTAAGAAAAACCCTATCTTGATCAAATATCAAGATATGGTGGTTTGCATAAAAAGGCCTGCAATTCTCTTTGCAGAAGTAACAGCCTCAAGAAAGTTGTTTTCCACAATAAAAGCTTTAGATCTATTGAAGCTGCAGGTCCAAAAGGAGGATGTGGAAGTACTTGAAACATCACCGTAATATTTCATGGAGGTACTGAATCTCTTATAAGAAGTCGAAGCAAAGCAATCCCTTTTAGAAAAGCTTTAGAAACTCTTAGAAACTCTTAAAGAAGCTATGGGAGTCTCATTCTGCCCAATAAGAAAATTGAAAATAGCTACTAAGTGTACTTTGATTGTGGAAAAACTGGACCCTTTGTGAAACAAATCAAATAAAACAATCAAGAATGGTGGGGGGGTGCTGAAAAGGTATCCAACCCTCTTCCTGTAGCCCATATAGAAAAACCCTTTCCATTTGCTTAGATAAATTTTCTTAGTGTTACATTTCTGAGAAGCAGTAAGGATATATACCACTTTATCTGAAAACCTGGCATCTCTGGCCATCATTAAAATTGGAGGAACCATGTGGTTAATTTCAAGGTCTCTGTATCCAGGAGAAGGATGGGATAAGTGGTCTGGGCTACATCCCAGAGTCCAAGGAGGACATAGCATTTGAGTCCAAAGATATGGGAAACAAACTTGTCAAGGCCAAAAAGGGGCAATGAGAATCACCTTCACCTTGTACTGCCTGGCTTTCTGAATGAATTATGTTAAAAGTGGAAAGGGAGAAAAGGCATATAGAAGACACTGAAGAGGGATTTGGGCAAAGTAACTGCTGCACTTATTAATCAGGTATGATGCAAATAGATCACAGCAAGTTTGGCCGCAGTGATGGAAGATTTTTGTTCTCCACTGCTTGAATGAGGGGCCACTTGTAAGGTAGGGGATTTGTGCTTAACTTGTCTGATAACACTTTGGAAGTCCTCAAGATGTGTATTGCTATTAGAAAGCAGCAGGAAGACATTGCACATTATCACACTGTCATGGCTTCCCGTCATAAAGGATTACATTTGATTACCCCTTACTTTTTGATGTACCAGACTACCATTATGTTGTCTGTCTGGATGGAGATCACACCCTCTGGCAGAGAGGCTTGGAATGTCTACATTGCTAGGAGGACTACTCTCACTTGCAGAATGGTGATGTGAAATTTAGCCTCTAATGGTACCTAGGTACCGTGAACAGTTTTCCCTTCATAACCCCCCTCGCCACAAAAAGGAAGTACCCATGGTAACTGTTGCTATGGGGTGTGGCATACAGAAGGGACTGCCCTCTGAAATCACTGGAGACATTATCCACCATCTGATGTGGACTTTTTATGCAGGAGTTAGTTGGATGGGAGTACTCAGGGGATGAGAAAGTTGAGACCATTGAACTGACAGGGTACACTGAAGTACTCTCGTGATATCTCAACAATGGAATGGAATCAATGTGATTGTGGAGGCCATAAGCCATAAAAGTTTTAGAATTAGCCTAGCAGAAGGTGAGGGATGATGGAAAACTGGACTGGCCACGTGTCAGAGAGAAAGAATTCTGGACTGTAACAATTTGGCTATCTGATTTGTTGTGTCTAGATGGCATCCAGTGAACTCTATGGATTGAGTGGGATTCAACTAACTTTTCATTTGGTTCACTGTGACTTCTAAGCTGTGCAGTAACTGGAGCAAAATGTCTCTTTTTTGTATTAGGAGATCCCTGGTCTGGGTGGTGAGGAGCCAGTTGTCTAACTATGGGAACACCCGGAACCCCTGCAGTCTGATATAGGCTGTCACCACTGCCATACATTTGGTAAACACCCAGAGGGGGCTGTGGTAAGTCCAAAAGGCAGTGCTCTCAGTCAGAAATGATTGGTTCCCAGCTTGCAATGGATAAACTTCCTGGATCACTTGTTTATCTTTATATGATAGTAAGCATTTTGGAGATCTATTGAGCATATCCAGTTGTCCTTCCTCAGCAGATGCAAAATGGAGTGAATTGTGATTATCTAGAATTTTGTCTGTTTTACAAACTGATTTAGATGACTTAGGCCCAAGACTGGTCTTAGGTCCCCTGTCTTTTATGGAACTAAAAAGAACCTAGAATAGACTGCCGATCCTAACTGGTCTGGTGGACCTGTTGGATGACTGTTTTTCTAACAGCTTTTTGACTTCTGCTGTCATGAACTCAAGTTGGGAGGGTGGTAATAATGGAACTCTTGTCTTCATCTGAGGAGCAGACATGAAAGGAATGATGCATCCTCTGGTGATTATCCTTAACACCCATACGTCCGAAGTGATGGTCTGTTAGGTTTGAGGGTGTAGGGATGAGCACCCCCCAACTGCCTCCAGAGTACAGTAGAAGCAATGGAAGAATTTCTCTGAAAAGGGTCTGTGAAATCCCAGATTTTGCAGACCTCCTCTCTCCCTAAGTTGACATCCATTAAAATTGCACCCCACTACCACACGAGGGTCTATCCATCGGAGTATCCTGATTAAGGTCATATGATTTTCTGAACCACATTTTCTTTCTTGTTCTCTTATTCCTTAAGAAGGTCCTCTGAGGAGTTGAAAAATGGATTCCTATGGCAGACAGGGTCTTACCATCCTGTTTGCTCCTGCTGAGGGTTTCCTTAACCCTCGGTCTGAATAATGTGCAACCATCAAAAGGGACATTTAGGAAGGATGTCTTAAAGGTTTCCACAAAGTCACATAAGTGCATCCAGGAGTAACAGTATATGGCTAAGCTGGTGCCTCCTGCCATTAACTGCCATCAGCTGCATTAGAATGCAGACTCATGGAAATTGTAGATAAAGATTGCAAGGCAAATAGCTGTGATTCCACAGTTTTTTAGATATCATAGGCATATTACTTGAGAAGGAATTAGTAAGCTCTTAAGTCAATTCCCTTTGAATGTGTGTCATGTGGGCAAGATAATTCAGTTACGTAATCTGTCCAAAGTCCTTGATTGTTTATTAGAGGAACAGGCAGATGTACTCTCCTCTAAGATTTTTTTTCTTAGTGGCTGCCACCAAGACCATGGCATCTATGAGTGGACCTTTGTTTCAGTGTGCCCTGTCTTTAGGTGCTGCTAGAATTTTATCTGTTTTGTGGGGATTGGCACTGACATGTCAGCATCCTTCCAGGCCCTCTGAGCAACCAAATCAATCAGACTCAAAACTTCAGAAGGGAGACCCACCCAGGCAGTAGAAGAACCAGTTCCAAAAGCCTCCAGGAACATGGACTTTTCTGGGGAAGGTGTATATGTGTACTGACCCCCCCCTTCTGTTTCATCAGTTCCAAGATAAAACCTAACGAGACATATCTGAAGGGAGATTTGGGGAACCTTCCCTGTCTTCCATGAAAGATTCTGGTGAGGAATTTATGTGTCTGCTATGGATATGTCTAGAAGGAGCTTCTGATGACCTGGTCCAAGTCAGATGAGAACTCAATAAGAGTTTTCCTGAGGCTTTTTGAAGTTGACTGTCCCTGTTGATGATGAAGAGCAGACACCAAAGCAATATTCAGAGGAGGTCAGGACAAATCCGAACAAGGAAGAAGTACCCCTTCTGTTAGCATGGTAAGTACCCATTCAAAAACCTTGAAGTCCATGGCAGAAACTGGAGCTGAAGATATCTCTTTAGATGCAGGTACAGAGAGAATTTCACTGACACCAACCTATCCTGGCTCCAAATCTGACATTGGACTCGAGCTGTCCAGAGAAGAAGCCCCAAGGGGAATATGTGGATCTGAAAACTTTGGAGTTGATCAATCCCTCAGGCTCAGTCTCCGATGCTTCATCTCTGACTCTCATCCCAATATGACAGAGTCAGAGTCAATAGTGATTAGGTTATACTGTAGCTGGAGTCAAAGTTGAAGGCACTATCAGCATTGACGTGGGTACCCCAGAAATGTTTGGATCCAAGGGCTGTGGTACTGAAGGCTGGACCAGTACAGGATCATCAATAGAGGGGTAGGTGTAGCTGCTTTCGGAATGACCTGAGAGGACATAGCCAAGAGGTGCCCCAGCTGAATCTGTATTCAAAGAAACCACTGTATCATCCTGTTCATATTGGCTTCAGTCAGACTCCCTGAAGAACAGGTGAATCTGGAAGAAGAAGCCAATAAGGAAGATCTGGATTGGCATCTATCCTGTAAAATAGGTGAGTGGAGCCATGGACTGACTGTCACTGGGTAGAAGCGAAGAGGTGGAGAAGGAGATCAGATCTGTGAAGTTTTCAGATCCAACTGCTTTTGTACTTTCAGTGCCAGACCCAATAATTCTGATGGGTCAAGAGACCATTTCATGACTCTTTTGAGCCCCTTCTCTGGAGTCTTGCTCACTTTGTAGACATCCTTGTCCTTGTCTTTCTGTTTTCTTTCTCCTTCTCTCTCTCTCCTTGGATTTTGACAATAAACTTTGCAGAGGAAGGAAAAGATGATGACTGACTAGAAAGTTCTGAGTGGACTGGCAAAAGGCCTTTTAAAACCCGTTTGTCTCTTTGTCCCTGAATAGCTCTGGCACTGAAGGAAGCTGTAGCTTCACACTCACTCTGCATCAAGATGAGCAACATCCAAACAATACATGCAGAGGGAATGGGGGATCCTTCAGCAGTTTCTTATGCCTACATTCCGAGCAGAACTGGATCATGGTCATCTGGGGCCCAGGACAGGGGAATGGATTGCCCCACAGCAGCCTTCCTGCAGCTATTCCAGTGTCTTATTACTTGGCTGTTTCTCTCAGGTTATCATAAACACTGTTCAAACCTGTCAGTGTGCATACCGTTTTCTTCTTTACTTCTACAATAATTACAGATATTTGGATTTAATTTAAAACTTTTATTTCAAATTTATAGCACAAACACATAGAAATTTGCTCAACAAAACAATACCGTCTCAATGAAAATAGACTTAGCATGAACAGTAAACTTCTCTGCCTTTGAAATGACATTGAAAACTACCTTCAAAGAAAATGTATCTGGCTAGTGGCAGATTGTTTACCTTTGAGCTGTTTTCAAATCATAGACCGCTTGCACACATTTTTTTAAGACACGTGCATGTGTTCATTGATTCACTTTCCTGATTGTATTAAATTATATTCCTTGAATAATAAAATGCCACTTATGTGTTTTAATTGTTTAGTTTTGAACATTTTTTTCCAGTAAGCAATGAAACAAAACATATGAACCAATTATAATGAAATTACTAATTTCAGAACTTTTCAACTATAAAAGGCATTCAGACTTCATTACAATCTAACTATATCAGTAAATATGCACAATCTCTGCAGAAGTAAAAGTCATCTGAATTATTCCACATTATAGAGACATGTAACTAACAAAGAGATTGCTACTGGCAATCAACTTTACATCTCAGTATTTCATCTACACATTCAGTGCCTGCTGACCTTGAAGAATAAATTACTAATGTTGCTTTAAAAAAAATTGGTAAGCTGGTAATATTGCAGTAGAGAATGACTGGCAAACTGACAGCAGTTTTATAGTTACTAGGCACCTCATCCAAAGAAGAACACACTCAGAATTGCAGCACCACCATGCCTCTTTAAAGTACTCCACAGAAAACAATACATCTACATGGTGTTGGAGTAAAACCCACAGCCTCCTACACGAAAGGTGAGTATACAACCTATTATGTTACTAACACTGCTTTCAAACTATATAGCACAAACACTGATGGCCATTTGTTAAAAAAAACAATTGCACATTGAAAACAGACACCATGAGCAACAGTAAATTTCTCTTCCCTTGAAATTCACAATTCCTTGAAAAATGCGCTGAAACTTTTAACATACCTCACAACCTCTTAGCATAAAAAATCTTGACAAAGACTAAGATAATGGGGGGGGGGGCAAAGGCCCAAAATCAGGGACACCTTTTAATTACTGCTCTTATAAACTCAGAAAGCTACTGGAATAACATGTTTTGTGTCAGCATTTATTTTATGATGGATATAAAGTCTGAAATCCAAATGTCTGCCATTATGTAGTGACTTCAGTCCTTAATGATTTGCCAAAAAACACAAGTGTTCTGAGGTACAGACTAAAAAATGAAGCAAAAATATGAACATTCTGCTAAAATCTGGACAGTTGAGAGGTATGCATCAAACATCAAAAATCTGGACAAAGGCCGATGAAAAGTAGGTACACCTAGCCAAAAATCAAGATGCTGATTAACATAAAATGTGCATACATAATCATGTAACCCCACCCACTTCAGTGGGATTGTAGGATACCAACAGGAAGATTGTAGTCACTGAATAATAATAAATAATGGCAAAGATTTGAATTTCAGACTTCATATCCCTAAAATGCTACATTATAATGCAAAGCTGTTATTCTTGCAAATATCTGAGTTTACAACAGGACAATATTTAAAATCTGCCCCTTGTCTCACCAGATTTCTTGCTCTGAGAGATTGAAAGGTACATTACCTAGTGCAAACTACAAGTACAAGCCTCAGAGTCACAGCCATTTCTTAAAAAAGAAGTTTGCAGAGCAAAACAGAATGGACCAGTTAGCATTGTTCACAGATTCTGGATTTCAAGTGATCTATAGAAAACAATGAGAAAGAATCGAGGTAGCGATTAACAGCATACAAACAGAATCCATGGTTGGGACAGACAACATCTACTGTTCTTAACAAACTACAGACCATGCAACCAGCATGTGTTCCTGGACCAGGGTAATGGCTGGGCTCCAATGTCTGTAAAGCTATGTTACTTAAATGCATAACCTGTGTAGTTAGTTTTAATATTTAATACCTTAATGACAACACCAACCAATTCCACCTTTACTATACAGTACAATTGGCACACGTAATAAACAACACGTGGCTAGATAACTAACTAAACAGCACTGATGCAACATCTGATTCCGATCCACTTTATGCTTGCATAGCACTAAGAATATTTCATTACAAGAAAATCATATTAAAATTTCATCCTCGTTGAATGAAGGCCATGTTTTGCAGATGTGCAGTAAAATCCTTTCTTAATTTAACCCTCCTCCCACCCCTTAATTCACTCCAAATTTCAGAAACTAAGTTTAACTTTTAAAGTTCCTATCACCAGATCTTCTCCAAGAACTGCTTCCAACCGCTGGTTATTTAAAAGGACTTAAAATCATCATACAGGGAGGCCCATCTTACTTAAGTAGAAAAGTTTTTTCTTAATTTTATATAATCCTGTACCTTGCAGAAGGCATCATCTGATTCTTGGAAAGGTGTGATGAAGTCTGAAGGCAGGCATGGTTTTGTTTCTTTGAGCACAAATACTAGTTTATTTACATAACCTGATAACAGCTTGCAGCTTCTTTGTAAACAAACTTACTCGGGCATTTTTAAATGCTTTCAAGACAAGAACATCATAACATGTGCGCCAGTTTTGATGGGATTTGAGTGAAGCTGGAAGTGATGTAAAATATCAAGTTAGTTGCTCAGGGACACATCACGAACCTAAGGGCCTGAACACATATTCGAGATTATTAAAAGGAGGAGTGCAAGGAAGCATTTGGGCAGATATAAAAGGAGTAACACCACTTCAGTGGGACATTCTGAGGGACAGGTGAAAGTAATCCAGCCACAGCTTGGTGGGAAGGACAGGGCAAGCACTTCAGACCAGAGAGTAGCCAATTTTTGGTTAGATGGATGCAGGGTGGCTGACCGCCCACGGACAAGTCCTGTCATTTTTTTACTGAAGAGCTGAAACTAACAGCTAGCACTTTTCATCTGACAGAGGACGTGGTACACAACCAAGCCATAGTTCATTGGTCTTGACAAAATAGCAGAGTGAGTAAAACAGAAAACAAAAAACGAACAGCCACCAAAGGAACTCGCCACATAAAATATAAGTCCATTCTCCTGTTTATTATAATATATAAGTGCTTTTGTCTACTAAGTTTTATTATTACTGTGAACTTCTTCATATCTGAAGTTCACAGTAATAATAAAACGTGGTGGACAAAAGCACTTACATATTATAATAAACAGAAGAAAGATATATAGTTTATATGACAAGTTCCTTTGGCAGCTGTTCGTTTTTTGTTGTTTTCCTAGTTTATTGCCATATATAATTTTAAAACAAAAAACACATCTATTTCAATGCTCTTAATGCATAGTATTGTTTGTCCAGTTCAGAGTTTTAACATTTTAAGTATAAAAACAACATTTTTGGGGCATATAGTGTTGTTGTTTTTATTGTTATTATGATTATTATTATTAAATGAAAGCACCAGCAGTATTTTATTTAATCTGACCCATATTGCACAAGAAATGATGAGCAATTATGTTATAGCTATACCAGCCTTTTGATACATAAATTGCAAAGATAAGTCAGGGTGTCTTCTTTTTCATTAACATTTATAGACACCAGTAGTATGCTGCCACAATATAACTATTTGACAAAGCTGTACAGGAGAACTGCTGTTAGCTTGCTGCAGTGTGTGTATATGCGCAACATAGCTTCCACACAAACATCACATGTGCTCAGCAATCTAATGAATCCCAACAATCCACGGTTTCAAGAGGTTTCACTGCTAAGTAGATTTTTATTGACTATATTTTCACATGATTGGTCTGATTTTTTTTTAACACTTGCACAGTTTCAGTAGAACTGTGTTTTCTTTGCTTTATTTTTTTTTAAGTATCGGGAATTGAAGGGGCCACACAGAAATTCATGCCACCCAATTATTTTGCCCTCAAAAACAGTAAATACTGAGCAATTAGGTACGGTTGAGAGGTATGATACTCATAGGAGTATTGAGAGAAAAGTATATCCTGAATGACTAGAGAATAAGCATTCTAGTGCCAGTGTACAAGAACAAAGGGGCATTCACAACTGTGGACAACATAGAGGTATTAAACTCCTGTCACACTGCATGAAATTTCTGGAGTGAGTGATTGATAAATGAAGACACAGAGTAATAGAAAGTAAGATGGGAAATTTGCATTTTGGATTCAAGTCAATATGCAGCACAACCAAGCTGATGTTTATAGTAAGACAGACAGTTGAAAAGAAGCATATGACAAGGTGCCAAGAAAACTGATTTGGACAATTCTTTGGTGGCTGAAAGGCCCAGGAACACTGATAGAATTAATGAAGGCTATGTACAAAGACCCAGTGACAAAGGTACCAGCAGTGTTTAGACTCACAGAAGGGTTCCCAGTGGGAGTGGGTATGTATCAAGGTTTAGCTCTGAGACCACTGCTGTTCACACTGGTGATGGACTACATCAGCAAACAGGTCGGAGGGGACAGATCAACCAAGCTGTTGTATGCTGACAATGTAGTTTTACAGGCAGACTGTGAACAAGAACTTCAGCTAATGAATGGGTAACAGAATACAAAACTGAAGGCACACAGGATTAGTACAGACAAGATAGTTGTAATTGCAGCTAATGGGAGAAATCAGAAAAAGTTGAAAACTGAGACAGCAAGGAAAATAATGGAATAAGTTAACAGCTTCAGGTATCTGGGAGGGGTTGTTGAGGAGAAAAGTCTGAATGAGGAGGTCAAAACTAGAATAAGAGGGACTGTAGTCAATTGGCAGAGAGTGCTAAGGCTAGTTTGTGACAGAAGAATGTCAAAGAAGCTGAAACGTAAGGTGTGCCAAACAGTGATGCAGACAGTACTACTGTATGGCACAAAAACATGGGCAGTGAAGGCAGGTTAGAAAGGATTGAGATGAAGTACCTGAGATAGGTAGTAGGATGTATACTGTAGGACAGATGAAGAAATTAGGACATCAGATCAGTGGCTCCAGTGGCAGAGAAGGTCAAAGAGAGCAGAAATTATGATGGTTTGGGCACATGTACAGGAAAGCAGAAGACAATCTGCTGAAGAAATTTAGAGCAGACAGGAAAAAACACAAGAGTAAATGAGGGCACCCAGTAAAGAAATGGCTGTATTGTGTGAGAGAAGACCCACGACAGGCATGATTCTAAAAGCAGGTATGAGAGTGGCATTGAATTGAGAGAGTTGTCAACAGCTGACACAATACACTGATGCCATGTAGCAAATGGAGGAAAGGAGGTTGATGTTTATAATGATGTATGTGCTACATCTACAGAGCTGGACCCTAAATCTTGGGGTGAGACCACCTGGCCTACCTATACTGGCCCTCAGATTGAGAAGTCTGAGCCAACATAGACCATTCTCACAACTTCAGCAATCCCTTTGTAGTGATCTCCTAGGCATTACTACCACCACTCCACCCTTAATTTACCCCAGACAGCTTACTTTGCTACATAAATTCCCCCCCCAAAAAATGCCATTAGGAAAACATTCCCCCATTCAGGTTAAAATGCCCCCCCACACACACACACATGCTCCTTTCATATGTCTGTTCTGTAATATCCTTGTCCCAGCTGTCAACTTCTTTAGCACCATTAATGCTACCTCCTCCTACAATCACATCAAAGACTTTCCTCCCATGTTTCCTATCATAGCCACCTTTTCTATCAAAAACTTTTCCATCTCCTAACCCTTCACTCTCAAATACTCTATCAATACAACTAGCCACATATTCATGCAGCATGCCATTCCATCTGGTGGATTGCCACAGTATAGAAGATCCTTCCCTTTTTTCTTAGTTCTGTAATAATAACAGCAACCCCACTTCATCATAACACTCCTAATTAGCCCCCCCAGCTATTAATATTGTGTCATACAGGTTTTTCTCATTTTAATTTGTTATAATAAGAATATTACACTCATCATTATCAGCAAAGTACAGTGTACCAGAATAACTCAGATATACACCAATGCACCAACAGCTAAATACTAAAAGAGAATTACAACAGTCAGTAATTTCAGCAACTTTAACATCCGCGGTGGTGCAGCGGTAGCATTGTTGCCTCACAGCAAGAGGTTCTCCCGTTCGATTCTCGGCTGGAGTGCAGGGCGTGCCTTCTGTGTGGAGTCTGCATGTCCTCCCTGCGGTTGGGTGGGCGTTCGAAAGACATGCGTAAATGGGTGTGCCTTCGTTGAAGGTTGAACGTCGAGCTGGCACCTTGCAATTCGTGAAAATCTACTGCCAATCATTAGCGGACTGGAGTTTTGCTGTGGCGACCCCTAACCGGGAAAAGCCAAAAGACAACAAATAATTTCAGCAACTTTCATAGTAGACATTTACATCTGTACTTCTTTCCCATCCACCTCTCAATGCATACTGCATCCAGAATATTACTTCATGCTTAATAACTCAAGTTCCAAACCTGACCACATACCTCAGTCATACTTCCTTTTGTACTTAACAACAATAAAGCTGGAAAAACTGTAGGTAATGAAACATATACTATTCTGCCTCAGCTACCTTGAACAAAGCATATTCATTTATTTACTTTATTTTATTTAAATTTGTTATCTAGTGCAGACTGCTGATCCATGTGGAATTATTTCAGGCTCTGCCTGTGTAAAAGAAATCCAACAGTAAAATCATGCAGTATACTCACACACAGAGTAAGTAGCATTTTACAGTAGGCAAAAAAATATTAGGAAAACTTAAACAATATAGTCATAATAGGGTAATGGCTAACAAGTGAATCATGGAAACTGCTGAAAAGATAAAGATTTAAATGAGTTCCTTGAGACTGGCCTTCAGCTATCTATACAGAATGTAGAATCCATGTGGTATCAGAGGTAGAAAAAAAGAGGCATTGGTAGACTGAGGGGGAAAAGCAAGGGGGGATTAGTGATAGCGTGAGAGAGATATGACAAGTAGCAAATATAGGATGCCTCCTGCAGGGGGAATAGTCATGGAAGAGAGAGTTACTAGCAAACATGGAGTGAAAAAAGTTTTTTTGGTTTAGGTTATGCCATTGTTAGGGAAACATTATTGGCATTTGGCATCCTTTATCAGGAAAGAATTAAGAGATTTGTTTAAGTTAGCATAATCAGCTTAGTTTCTTATAATTGCAGGGTAGGGATTGCTAAACTTTGGGCCCTTGAATTGAAGTTATGTTTGTTGCATTTTTCGATGATGTAGTGATGACAAGGGCAGGAGCTGGGTCTGGTTGTGACCTGAGGTTGTTAGTTCTATTTTGTATAGCGAATCTGTTGGCCAGGTAGGAAAAAGTATTTTGGTTAAGTAGCTTGAACAGGAGGGAAATGAGGGGAGACCACCCTCTGCTGGATGGAGAGACGGTTTGTCTTTTTAAGCACTGTTCAGTGGTACTTGAACCTAGTAGCTATGTGCTGTTGGAGATGATCTGTAAAGCAATAAAGTTTTTCCCTTCATGGCAGAAGCAATAACTGGAAGAACATATTCCACCTGTACCAGAAGAATGCCTTTTCCTATACTTCTGTCCATGTATGGGACAAAAAGTAGATCATCTGCCATACACAGAAAAGTGTTTGATGTAGTTTGAATTTTTTTTTTTTTTTTTTAGTTGTGTATTTGGAAAATCAAGTTCTGGTCTAGGCAGAGACCCATTTATTTGAATGAGTTTGCAGCTCAAGGGGAATATCACTTGCTCTTCTTGCATTATTAATAACAGATGTAAGTAGTGCAAATGGTGTAGCTGCCCAGAGTGCAAAGTGTTAGGTAACGAGGTGCGATCCGCAGATCCTGATCATTCTTCAGTGTATACTGGCAAAATGGAGGTATATCATTTGCAATGAGAACTTAAATGCCATAGAACTCCATGTGTGGGATAAACTGTAGCAATTGCTTCCTACAAATGTAGCAAGCAGTTTGCTACAGTTTAAATGTAAAAACAACTTTTTTAAACCAGTGCTTTAATGCTCACTGCATGTAGTAAGCAATTTGCCACAGTTTAAACCGAGAAACAAACTTGTTTTTTTCTGAAACAGTGACAAACTGTAGCAGCTGTTTTTTATTATTATTATTTTTTTGCTCTACAGCTTAAAGTTGAGGAGGTGCACCAGATATCAGGGGAAGCCCAAATAGCTAGCTACCACCTATCTCTGGGGAATGTTAAAGCTGCCCAAATTTACTAGGTCTTATACAGGTGAATTAAATTTTTGTGGGTGGTGTCAACAAGTATTACTTTGGTTTTGTTTGGATTAAGAACGTTTTCTTGAGATGAGCCAAATGGTAAGGATTAATAGGTCATATTTATACTATTGTAACTATTTATAATCCCCACCATTTTCTATTAATATCATGTCTGACAAGTACTTACCAAACAGAATGAATGAAGCAATAGAAACAACAAGATCCATAGATGGTACCTCTTATGTCCAATGTACAGTCTTTAACTTCTACTGCTAGTAAAGAAAAAAGAGGTGGCATAATTTGGTAGCAGTGCCCTTCAGCTGTCATCATTAGGCCAGTCTTTAGTTGTGGTACATCTCTAATCCTCTTGCTTCACTTCCATATTTACACCACCATTGTAGCCTCTCTGCAAATCTGTATGCCTCCATCTTTATCTGTTGCCTGGACTGGTATTGAATCCCTCCACCCTTACTTATTTTTGTAATCTTCTTAGCCAGCCAGTCATGATGTCCTTCATCTATCCACTCATGTAAAAGAAAAGGGAGAATACAGCACACTTTCTGAGTTGCAACACAGCTTAATATATACCCACCAAACCGATCAACCTCATCATTGTTTACATTTAAGTGGTGAGATGACAGCTTCTTAATTCCTAGGTAGTGCATGTGAGGCCTCTTCAGACCCACTCTCTTATTGCTATTGCTTCCTTGAATTTCCCATCCTCCTTTTCTGCTCAGAGAACATAATTTTCTTTCACTGAATGAATAACTCTAATATTGGGAACCTACTGGACCCCATCACCACCATCCAACTTCTCACTACTTCTCCACAAATTGTTCTGCTGCTCAGCATCTTTAGTGGAGAGCTATTACATTATCAGTTACTGCCATAAAATCCCCTGGTTGCTCTCACTGAGTCCTAAGGCATGCTCTTGTTATTCCTGACCCTGCACTGAATTTAGCAAGGTACTACTTTTCTGAGCACCATCCAGATTGGAGACACTGACTTGCTGCTGACCTGACATATTTGTTTCCTGGACCTCTGCATTCCACACTGTCATACTTTCCCACTAACCACCAGGTAAAGACCCTTTCACCACTTCAGTGTAAATATGGGCAGATTCCTCCACTACTTGAGAAAAATGCACCAACTTTTGCCATAATACCACAGAGTTGCAAGATATACAAGTTTTACTACAGTACCTTCTCTACCCAAGTTCCATGTGGTTAGAATTAGACTGTTGTTTATTTATTTATTTATTTTGTTAATGACTTGCTATAGAGAAGTTCTCATCCATTTGAACCTTAAAAGCAGCAGTGAGAAGGCCTTTTCACACCGTCACTTATCTGACCAGCTATTCTTTAGTTTTAAAGTTGTGGCATTTAAAAGTCTGATGGTATACTTTATCTCAACCAACACTCATCTTTCCTACTCAGTGTATTTTCTGTTGGTAGTCTAGACACAGTACATCCTTGAAAAGGTTTTATATCCAATCTTGCACAAATTTTACCAAATGTTGGCCTTCTACCCTGTTTTAAACAAAAATAAAAAATAAAAATTAAAACGTGTCTCAGTAAGAATGTTTTTTAAGATCCTCCTGTTTAGCTACAAAAGTATCCACAAAACATTTTAGTTTGTTCAGCTTACTTGCCTACCATTGCAAACCTGCTTCTAGATAAAATGTTTTTCTTACTTTATTATTTACTGATGTAAGTAAAAACTCACTGTCTCATCTTACATAGGTCATATCCTTTCACATAGATCCCATATCCATTGTGACAGTATCCACTTTCCTAATTATCCAGTTTAGCTTCTCGTCCAAGCATGACTTTACCACTAATATTTGTATACTGCCTGCAGCTAATTAAGCCTGTGAAGCTGTGCATCATCCTAGTCCCATATAAAAACTATAACAGAGTATATCTGGGATACACATAATTAGGATTTTACCTTGTCATTATTAAGGTTTCAGTGCCCCTACACCTGAGTGAATTTTGTAGCGATAATGGTCACATGTTGCCTGTGCTCAGAGGAGGCTATACATACCATATAAGTGTCTCACCCCTTAAGTCAAACTCTATTGTAATGATATCTAGGCACTCTTGTTGATAATTCCTTATTATTTAACCATCATGTCTCCATTGTAGTTTGGAAAACTTTCTGTTTGGCTCATCTAAATTGCAAAGGTGTCTCCTCAAGATCCATAGAAGTCCTAATTCTCCTTTACTCATATCTCATCTGACACATTAATGAATATAATGCATACACCCTTTGGTATGAATTTGTTTAGACATATCACTCACCTTGAGAGACCTCAGAGGTTCCTAACTAGAAAGATCTGCAACCTCAAAAAATCTCAGTTCTCAGCACAGAATGACAGCCCTCTCTCTTTTTACTCAGATTCTTATAGACTCCATAATGAGGAATATATGTTTAGCCATCTGAACGATGATGGATCCAAACCTCTTTGACTTTTTATTCCTTCACAGAACTAATGATTCCTAACGTACCAGGTTAAAGGAACTAAACCTGATATAACTAGGACACAGCATGATAGATTCATATCCCAATTTATTCCTACCTCTAGAACAAACTTCCAGTATATGTCAAGCAGAGCAGCACCCTTGCTACCTTCAAGGTAAATCTAGTAATTGTATGGGCAGCCTCAAACACTCCACTTGCCTGTCTTGTACTGCCTTTCTTGAGGCTGGTGAGAATGCATGAATAAGGGTTATTAGCTAGACTTCTAATGGTCTGCAGACTAGTTACCTAGCACGTACCTATGAACCAATGATTCCCAAATGGTTTGTCTTATTCCTGTGTGTACATGACATGCAGCTAACCCCACAGTAGGTTCAGCCATTGTCATCATACTTTTGGCCCAATGAAGTCTGGTATGTATGGTGCATTAGCAACTCAATGTTGCAGATAGTGGTTTTGTGCCTTCATCTGGCTATAATTGTAATAAAAGTATATCATTTTTGTGCATGATATCTAAAAGTCCAACAGCTACTTCTCACCTCCTGCCTGTTTGATTAGTACTGCAAATGAACACCCCACATCACCCTGATGGGATCTACTGTCTTCCTAATAGATAACATTTTTGTGCTCTTTTAATACAGAAGTGAAATGGAACAGAAGACCGAAGATAAGACATTGTTTTGGTCCTGAGTTTTGTATTCAGCCATATCCTTCCACCCGTCAATTTCCAATAGTCCGACTTGATGGCTGACATACAAAGAATATAACAGATACCATTATAGTAGACAGTACATATATGATTGCCTTGTGCATGCAGACCTACCAAGTGGGTAATCCTCATTTTATCTAGTGCTAGTTTTTGGCCTCAATCAAAGGATGCTTGCACATTGATGATTGTATCATACTTAAATGACGGTTTTAAAGAGATTTGATTATAATATGTAGCAACATCATATTGACAACACACCCCTTAGAGTTGACCCAGTAGTCAGGGACTTAGGGACAGACATAGATAGTAATCTAGCCTTTGATCATCAGATCCTCACTCTGTCCTCAGGAAAAGAATTATTTTTTTAGGATTGTAGACAAAATGGTTGAGTTTTGTTTGAAGGATTTACTTGAGAGGGGCTTCCTGCAAATATGTGCTAGGTGTAATATGTTAGACACGTCTCTTCAGGATTGGGATAAAGGTGTGCTAAGATGTCTGAAATGTGTTATGATTAAAGGAAGTAATTTGAATGTTGATTTGGGTATTCAGGTGGACATAGATAAAATTAACTGTTCACTTTATCCAGTTATTAAAGTTTTGAAAGCTAAGGAAAGGCAAACTAATGAGACCCAGATTAATGTAATTTCTTCTCTGGATTCTACTTGTGGGTTGCAACTAGTGAGGTAACATATGAAGATAGGGAAGGGAAAAACTCAGGTGTTGTGACTGATTCTATTACCCCATGGTTTAATGTTGAGATGATTTCCACCAGGTCTTCCTTTGGTGCTAGAGGAGTAAAATTAGTGTTATGTTCTATTAGTGAAGGTGCTTTTGAGGAGAAAAATACTGATACTGATTTAGGAAGTAGAGACAAAGAACTATGAGTGGCTCAAGTGAGCTTATTAGTGGTGCAGGTTTATCTTAGGCCAGGTTGAAGTGTAGAGCAAATAAGGATTCATCCCAGCCTAAGATGATGGGTCATGAGAAGCAAGTTATGTTGATTGGTGACGCTTTGCTTAAAGGAATTTGCAATATCCTGTCTTGTAAGAATAAAGAGTGCATTACAGTCTATTGTCTTACGGGTTTAAGATGTATGATATTTTGGTTTTACTCAAAGTATAATTTATGAGGGGGAAGAGGTATGATGTGGTAGTAGTGGCTGCAAGGGTTAATGATGTAAGTAGGACTAAAGAACAGGTATTTTTCAGTTTTATTGATCAAATGATTAAACTAAGTAAAACATATATGTTTTCATTCAATTTTTGTGATGTTTTGCCCTCTTTTTTGTTTAAATGATGTTTTACTTAAAGTGGCAAGTTTTACAAACAATATCAGGATTTTTTACAGTATTAAGTGTATTTATGAGAAGTGATGTTCAGGTTTGGTAAACTGAATATGATGATAGACATCTAAGTCACTTGGGTAGTAGGTTTGTGTTGAAAACGTTTTATATTGTTTTTATTTTTTTTTTTATTGGACAAGGTGCATTTCAAGTTAGTACTGATAATATTAAGGATAGTGATGTGAAATTTTTGTTCTATAATCCAAGAAGTCTTAATAATAAATTGCATTGTTTGGCGGCTAGGGTACTTGGGGACTGTTAATATCTGATAATGGTTACTGAAACCTGTTTTTCTGAAAAAAAAAAAACTCCCATAGGTTCTCCAGATTTAAATCGTACCACAAGATGAAGAAAGTAGGTTGGGATGGTGGAATATGTATTGCTGTATTAGGGACTATTGTTTCTAGTGTAGTTGAAAGTGCCTCTGCCTATGAAATATTTCTGTATACCTTGGTTGGAGAGATAATGAGTCTAAACCTGGTCTTTTGTATAGATGTCCCTAGTGAGAACAGGACTGGTTAGTTCTTTGTTTGAAACAAAGTTTGATGTGGTAGCTGCAGATTTAAAATGCTCCTTCTTTCAACTGGGTCATTCATGAAAATAATATAGGTCCTACGGGTGATTTGGCAAATGTAAGGTATATGGGTATTTTGAGATAGGGTCTTCTTTCACTAGAGGTGCTAATAGCGTAGATCTTGACTGAATTAAGAACTTGGATTTAATTAAGGACTGTAAGATATTTTTCACATTAGCTGGTTCTGACCACTGTTGTTTTTTTTGGGGGGTGGGGTTATAAGGTAATTTTATTTGTACAATTCATGTTAAAGGATATAGACATGCCTTTTATAAGACATATTATGATAACATTAGGAATATAGTTTCCAGCTGGGATTGGATGAGTGTGTTTGGTTTAAGCAATATTAAGATTAATTGGAATTTTTTTACAGTTTTGTTTATAAGTTGATTGATGAATTTGTTCCTGTGATGCTTTGTAAATCCAGTTAATTTAAATCCTCTTGAATAAATTATTCTTTGCAAAGATTATGTTTTAGATCAAGACATTTGTGGAGGAGATGTAAAAGAAGTCCTTGAGGAAGGAAGTTGGAGAGGTACGAGAGTTAATTGTATATTTAGGTAGCTGTTGAGGAATGTGGGGTGAAACTACAAACAGAATTTAGTTAGAAATGTAGCTGTGAACAAGAATGCTTTTAATAGTCATCATAAGATATATGAGTGATTATAATACAGGCTTATCCCTGAGAGATAGAGAAATTTTAGCAGCTAACTCTGGTATTTTGGCAAACACGATTGATAATGTTTTATATTTTGGACCACATTTGATAAATATTGAAAGAGTTATTATGAATATATATATATATATATATATATATATATATATATATATATATATATATATATATATATATAATATATTAAGGTCTATTGATAGTTGGGATAAGTTTTTTTACCACTTTATAAAACTTTAATTAGACCTATTATTGAATACTTTGGATCAATTTCTGTATTAAAGAAGCAGCAATTAAACAGGTTGAAAGAATTAAAAGGCATGCCAATAAGCAGATTTTTTGGAACAAACAGTCTTAGTTATAAAAGTAGATTAATTTCTTTATCATTATACATTATTAAATACAGACTAGTTAGAGGTGACTCTATTGCTGTTCATAAATCCTTAGGGAATCCAGTTATAACCAGTATTAGTAGGATGTGTAATTCATTTAAAACTAGAAATAAAAATGTGCTCATTAAATCTAAGGTAGATAAAATTGTTGGGTGGTATAATTCTTTTTTTGAGGGGGGTCTCCCAGTTGGTGGAATAATATTCCACTTAAAATTTGAAAGTCTAGGTCAATTGTTTCATTTTTAAGAATAGTTTAGATGTTAAGGTTGATATTAGAGCTTTTGATATGGTTTATTCTGGTTCTTTGAAGGCCTTTAGAGGCTTTGAACTCATATAAAGAACACTGAGCTTCATAAACTGAGCTCACAACTGCCCATTCAGTCCTTCCTACCCCAATCTATCATCCGATTCCCAGTTTTTTAGCTGAAGTGAGATTACTAACATTATGCACTTAAATGGACTTACTCTCTTTGCCATTGTAACAAATTATATTAAAAAATAGTTCTAGACTTTATTAGCACAGAGGTTATCAATAGCTGTCTCAGATGACGTGTTCATATTGCTGAATATGATCTGTGTCCAAAAACTGCATTTTACCCAAATAGGCTAACACTGACAAGCCAATACAGGAACTTTCACCATCTGCATCTCCTAAAGTAATAACTTGCACTGAGGTTGCAGTACCTCAAGGCAAGTTTAGAAATTGTCTGTGATTTCCCACACCAAACAAGTTTGATTGTCTTGGTTTCACTGAAACATGATTCATAGATCCGAATGAAAACCACAATAAAACCTGCACCCCTCCTTGTCAGGCATGCACTTGTGTTTGTGTGCACACACAAACACACGCATTCGCACGCAGGTGGTATTGCACACATACATACACATACACACACAAAATTAGAAGACCCCGCCCAGATCACACAAATGCAGAGCAGATGACTGAGTAATGGAGTGCATGATACTGCAGTATGCTGTAGATGATCACAACAACCCACCTGGTTCCATTTGAGATGATGAATTAAATTTTTTTTAATTATTTGTATTCACATGTATTCTTATCATTTTACAATATGGCATCATTATGTGGACATATCACCTGTCCTTCTTCAGATCGAACACATACACACGTATCCCATCAAGAAATAAAAGGCTAAATTGTGGAACACTCGCAGAGAAGAAAACAAGCATTTTATTACATTATAGATATTTTTAATCATTGTATCATACTTAAATGACGTTTTTAAAGAGTTTTGATTATAATATGTAGCAACATCATATTGACAACACACCCCTTAGAGTTGACCCAGTAGTCAGGGACTTAGGGACAGACATAGATAGTAATCTAGCCTTTGATTATCATGTGCCTACAGTGGTGAGGAAATCATTCTGTGTTGCACAACTTATAAACAAAGGTATGGTATCTAAGTTCAAGGAAGTGATTGTCATATTTTCCATTCATCAGACCTATCATTGAGCACAATGCCCCCTTTCATGTGTGCCTAACCAGGCATATTCAACAACTGGAATGTCTACAGAGGTTCTTCACTAAAAGAATACAGGGCATAAGTAAAATGTCCTATGCAGACCACCTCAAGACCCTATCCCTGTATTCTGTCTCCCTCAGGCTTTTGAGGGGAGATCTATCCCTGGCATTGAGGGCATTATCAGACCCCACTCAGATAGACATACTGCATATCTACAAAACAAACAGTACCAGAATTACCCATTCTAAGGACTTAAACCTTGCCTGTAATATAAATAGGACCTGCTGGAGAGATAGGTATGTATCCCAGAGACTACCTCTTCTATGGAACAGGCTCCCCATCCATGTGAAGCAGAATTTCTCCCTAACCCAATTCAAGTGCAACTTGAAGAATTGGATGGGAAACCAGAACTCCATCCCTGGTGTGGCACCTATGTCTCTAATGTAACCTGTAAATGTTTCATCTCCCAGGCCCATGCTTACACTTATCAAAGGTATCAAAACTTGTCAGAGATTTTGGATGCATGGCTAGACTTAAAAAGGCCCTTGTGGTCATTAGCCTAGTAAACACCTATGAATCTACGAACATTTTTCATTCTTTCCTTATGCCTTGCATTCCTTCCTCCTTTATAGCTATTCACTAACGTACTGGATAATAAAAAGGAGTTGTTTAAGCATCCACGGGTCTAGGGTTTGGAGGATGCCTCAAGTCTGGTACTGAGAGAAAGTTCTAGGTGTATAAATGACCCTGAGATTTTGGCTAATTTATTTGTTGATTTTTTTTTGGGGGGGGGGGGGGTTGATCTTCTGTAAATGGAATTCACTCATATTTTCCACCAAATTTAGCAGATAGCTGTCCTCCACTAATGGTAAAACATTATCATTAGATTGTATTATAAAGAATTCAGCAGCAGGGCCAGATGGATTGAATGGCTATTTTTGAGAGGTATAAGTGACTGCTTATGTGCTTGTTGGGCTTATGTATTACAGAAAAGTTATTTGAAGATTTTGTTTCAAAAATGTATCAGGAGCCATTTGTTCCAATATGTAAAAATCACCCTGGTTGTACTATAGGTGACTGAAGAGCACTTAGTTTTATATGTTTCCTAATATTATCATTTAAGCATATGTTTCATTTGTCTAGTGTTATATACCTATGTGGATTTCTATCTGGAAGATCGACTCTATGTAATTTGGTGATTTTTTATGAACATACAGTAAACATGTTAGATAAAATCCTAGCTATAGATGTGGTTTATTTGGATCTGTCTTAGGTCTTTGATCCATTTTCACATGCTGCTTTCATTGCTATACTGACTATGACAAATAGGACTGTGTTTGAAAAAAGATGCTTTATAAATTGGTTAGTAGGTCAGAAAAGCAGAGTTAAGATTAAGAATAAACTTTCAAAATATGTGTTCATTCAATGTGGTGTTCACCAGGGGCTGGTTTTTGGATTTCTGTTGTTTGGGGTGCTTACAAGTGATTGCCTAACATCTAAACAAATTTGTTTTGAGTAAGTTTGCAGATGATTTAAAGGTGGGAGGCATAATAACTACGACTATAGATTCAGTTTTTGCAAAACTACCTGGACAAGTTAACCATATGGGTACAGCAAAAGGGTATGAAATTTAACAATAAATGTTCTGCTGTGCACTTTGGTGTTACCAGTAATTGTTATCCATATGCCCAGGATAATTGTATCTGTGTTTTTAGTTAAAGAAATAAAGGATTTAGGTGTAATTGTCTTATCTCTTGCTTTTCTTCTTCATGTGAATTGGGTTGTTAGGAAATGTTATAGAGTACTAAAAATATTTTAAGACCTTTACTTCTAGGTTTACCATTTTTATGGTTAAGTTATTTTCTGTCAGTATTCATCCCATGATTGAATATTGTGGTTCCTTTATTATGCTGCGAATCTCACCACTAGCTAAGCTTGAGTGTGTTCAATGAACATTTACCAAACATTTAGGTGGATGTGAAGCCTTACCATATGTAAAGAGACTTGAATGCTTAGCACTTTATTCAATACCTTGTATGCTATTAAGGGCCAATTTAATTTTGGTGTAGAAATGCACTAATGATGAGCTGGTTTCTGCAATGTTTGGAGTCTGCTTTGTAAATCATGGTTTAAATATTAGGAATAATAGTGTATTAGTTCACTTATCTAGTGTCAAACTGAAAATTGATGTCTGTTTTGTTTTATTTTAGGGATAGTAGATTATGGAATACTCTACCTATAGATATTAGGTGTGCAAACAGTTCATTAATGTTGAAGTCTTCATTAGACATATGGTTTAAAGACTTTTTATATGCAACAGTGTCTCAATTATAGAAAGTCCTTAACTGGCCTTCTTAAGTCCTGGGCTTGTATCTTTGAACAACTGAATTATTGAATCATTGTATTTGTAGCTGCAGTTCTCGCACTTCAGATGCCTGAGTATAAATAATCATACCATAACATAAAAACATTTTTCTGTATTGATAATGGTTTGCAAATACATAAGGGCACACACCTACACCCACACACATGTTAAATAAAATCATGTATGTATGTGTGTATTTATTTATTAATGTAAAAATAACAAAACTTTTTATGCAGGCCTGCAGAGCTGAAACTAGGTCATTTGGCAATTTGGGTCTTCCACAATGAAGAGCACCCCACCTCCCAGAATAAAAGGAAAACAACTCCTGTTCATCAAATAGCTTATACAAGCTCATTGCTACAGATTAAGCTACTAACACTTTCATTCAACAGTGAAGGAGACTGGCGGTTATGTCTTATGCCCAGGTTATGGTGACTTTAATTAATCCTGTTACTGTAGTTGCATCCAATAGGCAGTTATTAAGTACTAATGAACACACCCACACACACATACACACACACACACACACACACACACACACACACACACACACACACACACACCTCGTGACAGCTTGTAGCAGGGCAGCTACCCCTTCACCCATCTGTAGCTATAGTACTGAAGGCTTGTGTTACCAGAAATTTGAATATATCTAGTAATCAAGATGCCAGAGGGTCTGGAGAGCTTGCTTTATAGGGATAGGAAACATTACCTGACCAGTCACAGGGAAAATTCTGGGTTCTCCCTTATGGGCTGGCAAATTCTGGTGTGAACCTGTGTGATACAGCACAGGCAAACCAGCAAACTAAAAGGATGAGGCAGCTGTCCATAGTAGTGCTTTGCAGGTTTAAAGATACACACACACACACAGATACACACACACACACACACACACACACACACACACACACACACACACACATACACACACACACACACACACACACACACACACGCACACACACACACACACACACACACACACACACACACACACACACACACACACACACACACACCTGCCTATTTGTCATCCTATGACAACAACAGTGACAGGAAACAGTAAGACATAGGAAAAAGAACTTGCTGTCACTACAAGATTGTGTCATTCCTTTCTACTTCATCTGCCACCTCTGCCATGCCTAAGGGTTACAAAATATTATAACAGTAATCCTGGGGGTGACTGCTGAAGACATTAGGTCAATAGGGAGATAATGATTCCTCAAAGAGAAATGGTAAACTTCAAAAATATATACTGACCTGGATTCTTGCATAATTTAATCTCTTTTTGGACGCTGACAGCTGTCTTCATGTAGATATTTAATTTAAAATATAAATATTTCAGGATGATAGTAGGTCATTTCTGGTGAAAAGATGGTAAGTGATATCTGAATCAATTTTTGAAATGAGATTTTGGAAAATTGATTATATATTTTTTGCAGGAAGCAAAGCCCCTTCCCACCTGTCTCTTAATCTCACAGGTCTAAGGTTGGTGTTCCTCATTATACGATGAATTCACCTCTTCTGAATGTGGCCTTTTTCACTCACATAGATGTCTATCTGCCCATTCATACATTATTCCAAATGACAGCTCCTTTCAGGACAGATTCTGATGCCTAAAATGACATATCTCTGATTCTTCTTTTCTTGTTTGCTAAATTAGGCAGATCTTCATTTTATGAAAAAGATTCCTACTGGTGCTGAAGCCTCCAATGTCCTCGTGGGAGAGCTAGAGTTTTTGGACCGGCCACTTGTGGCATTTGTTCGACTTTCTCCTGCCGTTCTTCTTACTGGACTAACTGAAGTTCCAATAGCTACAAGGCAAGTAAAGAACAATGAAAATGCTAACAATTCTGAATACATGTGAATATATATATATATATATATATATATATATATATATATATATATATATATATATAAGTTATGTGACTATATATATAATATATAATGTTTTTTTGGGTTGGTTGCATAATGAGTCTAACATTCCTCAAGTAAAAGTGCATAATGTCATAGTGTTTATCATTTTAGCAGCCAACTAAACATATGGAAAGGAATATTCATGTATGTTAATCCTATTTCCATCCATTCAACATTCCCAAGTAATTGAAATTTTGCATTATTAATAACACTGTTATATCCAGCACTGGCTTGCGGTACAGGGCTGCTACTTTACATGTTTCCTAGTTAGTTAGTTAGTTCGTCAGTCATGTCGTTTTCTTATAACTTTCTCCTTTCTTGCTCAAAACTTGCACACAGGATAATATACCTGTACAGAGTTCCAAGCTGTAAAAAAAACTTATTTATTTATTTTTATACAGCAGGCTGTCAATACAAGCAGGTTACTGGAATTCAAAATATCATAAAATAACATACATATTAAGATACATTACTAATTTCTGATAGTACATTAAATATTAAATGTATGTGTTTAGTATAAAATCTTACTTACAGTAGTAGTCTTCTTTCGGCTTTTCCCGGTTAGGGGTCACCACAGTGGAACTCCGGTCTGCTAATGATTGGTAGTTGATTTTTACGTGCCGAGTTACCAGCCCTGATGCACAACCTTCAACGAAGGTACGCCCATTCACTCATGTCTCCACGCAGAAGATGCTCTAGCTGAGTATCGAACCGGACAGCATCTTACTGTGAGGCGACAAAGCTACCGCAGCACCACCACCGCGGGATTATAAAATCTTACTTACAGTAAATAATGAAAATGTACTTATTTATTTATTTATTTACATTTGTTTACCGGGAAATGCCAACAGGACACAGGTCCTTTTTTAGCAGAGGCCCAGGGAGAAAAACTCCACAGATCAACAAATGAGCAGCAAAGTACATGAAGAACGATTGAATATACATACAATAGCAAATAATACATACTGCAGCAAGCATTAGCTGTACATACAATATGAAACATAGCAATGAAGAGATATACCAGTATCTAGCTAAAGGCTAGGAATAAAGGTAGGATGTATATACAGACAGTACTAAGCTCAAACAGATACTGTTCTAAACTCATAAAGCTAAATCTTATATACAAATATTGCACTAAACTCAAACAGATATAAAGCAGATGCTCCACACGAAGGTGGAACAAGCTAAAAGGGCTAATGGGATGGAAGGGGACAATAGAGGAATAAGAGAGGAGACTGAGTGAGCAGTATTCTTGGTAGTGAGAGGAAGCTAGGTGCACGTCAGTTGGATATGTATTTGGTGTTGAGGTGAAGTGGGTAGTTAAGCTGGTATAATAGGTCTGAGAGATTGAGTGAGGAGGGAAGGGGTGGGTAAAGGGTAAATATCTATATTTTTAAACAGACTAACTTTTAGATGCACTTCCCATAAAAAAAGAGAATTAAACCTTGTGACACCTCCTCTTTCTGTAGTTTTGCAGTGATTCTGTCACTGTATAGTCTGCACCTACGGCTGTCAGGATTGCTAATAATAAACCTGTTCTTCCATCCCAGATATATGAGTCACTATCACAGAGTACTGCAGTTGCCGGTCTTCTGCTTTGGCAGTTGAATATGTTCTGTGCACTCTGACTCTTAGGAAGACCCACAGGAACTGTGCATATTATTACTTAGATTCATGTCTAGGTCTCACTTAAATGTCCAGGGCACATACCAAACATTATGATCTAAGAAAATTTAGGGGACTGGGCATAATATCTTTCAATATGGGAGCTAATTTCTCTTGTGCTTGCATACAATTATCTTTAAGATACCAGGTCACAAGTCTCAGGGAGCAGTCCTTTCATGTATTTGCTTGTGTTTTAACAAACAAGCACTGAGCCTCTGGCACCAGTAGAGGTAATCCTGTCACTGTCCCCATTTTTCTTGACCAGTAGACTATACTGCATATGACAGTTATTTAGCCTCAAAAAATGACAGAAAATCCATTTTACTTTGGCATCTCTGTGTTAATAGTTTTTTAATGGCTATAAACTGATTACTCTCAGTTATAATTTGACTTGAGGGTGGGAAGCCCCCTATGCTCAGCTTCACTTTGCTTCCCTACCCACAATTCCCACCTACCCCCCTTACCCTAATATTATACTTCCTACATACACATTCACTTGTGACTCTTATTTCAAAACCCTCCCAAATGACCTTACAATTTCTGTACAAACACTTTGTTTTTGTTTCCTTCTTCCCTATCTCTATTTATTATTTATCCCCTTCCCAACTATCTTTCTACCTCCCATACTGCTTTTTACTATATCCACCCATAATCACTACCCTTCTTAATGGTACCTATCCATTCCACATTGGATCTTTTACTTTTCCCATATAAACCCTCATTTCTTCTTATTTTGACTACATCATTATACTCTAGCCTTTCCTACCCCTCCATTCCTTACATTCCAGAGAAGATACTAGGACAACCTAGCTCTCTTCTTTTATAGAAAATACTTCACTTCTTAGCTATCATTTACCAGCATTTAGAATCTACCATCAGTGAATCTTTTCCTGCCCTGCACCTTCTTGTTTCCTTCTTCATTGCTACTTCCCCACTACCGGACATCTATAAAATACAGATTCCTCTACTTAGTTATGTTACTCTTCAGCTTATCCTCTATTCATCTCATCCTACTGTGTTATTTTTCATCCTACCATGACTCAGTAATGTCTGTCAACATGACTGCAACTCTGTCCCAGCCACCTATCCATGCTTCCACTATACACTCTCCACACATTGCACCAAACCTATTTAATATAGCCCCTCATCTCTATTCCAAATATAGACTGATTATTCGCACTTCAACTCAAACCAAAACAACATTAAGTGCAAGAATCCTCTTAAAAAAACAAGTATGCATAATTCTGCAGTATACTAAAATCCTTCTAGGAAGAGATATACACCCAAATCTGAACACAAAGATAATTCTCCCCCACACACTTCTCACCAACACTTCTAACCAAACAACAGCCAATTCTCAACCATGGTGGTCTAATTTTTGCTGCAATAAATGCTAGAAGCATAAGAAATAAAACTGCTGAATTCCATGCTTGGATTAACCAACATGAACCTGATGTTCTCGCTGTAACTGAAACTTGGGTTAAACCCAGCATAAACAACTGCAAAGTTATACCTCCTGGCTATAATATCATCCATAATGACTGCATAAAGAGGAAGGGTGGTGGGATTGCTTTAATATTTCCCAACACCAACCACATTTCCCTTTACAGCAAGCCAATATCAAAATTCAATTTAGCAGAGCTTCATATTGCTTTCCTCAAAAGAAACAGTTATAAACAGATATGTATTACTGTCCTTTACATCCCTCCTGGTGACAATATATACTAGAAGATATAACATTTCTACAAGAAAAAATACTACTTGGTGATGTGAAAGTCAGTTGGTTGCACGTAAACACTTAATTCCCCAACATGTAGCATGAACTTATATGGTTTCACACAGCTAATTAATAGCCCTACACATTATAACAAGACATCAAATTCCCTATAAGATTGGATTATAGTATCAGACCCTAGCAAATACTCCACCACAGGTACAATGTCGGACTCTCTCAGTGATTATCTTCAAGTCTATATGACCAGACATCTCACACATCCAGTTAAACAGCATATCTTGCCAAATTTAACCCAGAAATGTTCATTACTACACTATCGTCTATTAACTGTCACTTCTTAAAAATCCTCCCCTTAGACAATATTGTAAATGAACTCAATACAATTTTTCTAAGTATCCTAAATAGCCTTGCACCTCCCAGAAGGAAGAGACAAAAAACAAATAATGAAAGTTGGCTATCCAAAGAGTAGAATATCAATACAGGATAGAGAAAAAGCATGCAAAGAATGCCAAAAATATAAAACACCACAATATCTAGAAAAACTTCAGAATGCTTTGCAGTTGTACTAAGAAGCAAATAAATGAAGGCAAAAACACTATACTACAATAACTTTCAGAATAATACTAAACACAACTCTGAAAAATGTTGGACATCCATTAAAGAAATCTTTCATCCTGGCCAAAAATTCAACCTGAAATCCCTCTCCCGATAACTCACTACCCAGAACTGCAATACAGTTTAACTCTTATTTTATAGATAATATAGCATCTCTAACCAAAGATTCTTCAACATCTAATCCCAACCCTGCCCAACAGTCATGTATCACCACACCCGCTTTCACCTTCTAACCTGTGCCCGCATCCTATATAAAACTACTTGTAAACAAATTTAAACTGTGCTCTTATTTAGCTGATAAGCTTCCAAGCAGATACTTAAAATAGCAGCCAGTAGCATTGTTTATCCTGTCCCAATCCTTATAAATAGGTCAATCCATGAATCCCATGTTCCCACTCTCTGAAAAAAAGTCACCCATTATTCCTCTTCACAAAGGAGGAAATTCAACCGACATAAATAACTTTAGAACTATAGCAGTCTTATCCCCCTTGCCAAAATACTTGAAAAATGTATCAAAAAACAATTGCTAAACTATCTCCTGCAGAAAAAATTCCTATCCCCATACACAACATGGCTTCCATCCTTCCCATAGTACTACCACTACCCTTCTAACATATATAGATACTGTCAATAAAGCTAGAGATAACAGCAGACTAACATCTTCCTTATTTCTAGACTAGTCTAAATCCTTTGACACAGTTTGTCACAGAAAACTTCTGCTTTAAATGTCCTCACTGGGTCTGTCTCAGCCCACCCTTATGTGGTTCAAAAGCCACCTGTCCAATACGTATCAGTCAGTAAAATGGCACTCCATGCTCTCTCCTTACCTGTGAGTCACCACTAGTGTACCACAATGCTCTATCCTTGGTCCCCCCTTTAACATTTTCACCAACACCCTCTATACAGCCACACAACAGACCACCCTAATACAATATGTAGATAATTCACCTCTCGTTTGCACATCTGACAAAATGGTACACTTCCATAAAAATTATTCAGGAAGCTTTAATAACCACTGAAATATGGCTTTGTAACTCACAACTCCTGCTTAGCCAAAAAAAGATTAAATTACTACTTTTTTCCCCAGATCCCTCTCTCATAAAAAAAACAAAATTTGAAGTCCTCTCTCTTGATAATACAACCATTGAAGTTACTTCTCATAACAAATTATTATGGATGATAATGGATGATAATCTTACATTCTGACCTGCATATACAAAACTGCATAAAAAAACTCATCAAAAGCTAGGGATACTTTACAGAGCCAAAATCTTTCTCACCAACGCAACTAAAACTACACTTGACACTACTTATCTCCTTTCCACACTTCTTTAGGGTACTCAAATCCTCACTAACCTTCAGGCTTGACAAAATTAAAACTTGAACAATGTGATAACAAAGTTGCTAAATTTGCAGAAAATACCCCTTTCGCAATCCACCACTGTATAGCACTAAAATACCTAAATTGGTTAGAGCTGCCTCATCAACTAACATATACACAGCTTCTTATCACCTATAAAATTATCCAGCATCCATCTGCCTGTCCAGCACTAAAAAATATTCTACATTACTATGTTCCCATTCGGTCTTTGCAATCCAGTGACCAAAAAATCCTGTCTGTCTACAAACCTATCAAATCTGCTGGGCACTGTCTGCACTTGTATAAGGTTGCTAAGGCCTGGAACTCCTTACCTGTATCCATCAGGTAAATATCCTCTCTCCCATCTTTCAAAACTACTCTGAAAGACATCCTAACTAAAATCTGGCTCTGTTCTTTCTCAAAACCATTATAAACTATATGCCTAAATGAAACTAGTACCTCTTCATTCCTTACCCCTCCTTACTCTCCCTTCTTTACTTACTTCCTTACTGCTATCAAAGTCTCTTCCCTAACTTTCTCTCTAGATATACCATAAGCCTGTTTTTCCCTCACTTTGTATAGCAATTCCTTTTTGTATTAGTAGACTAAGTTACCTTTAATTTCGCTACAAACTGTCTAAAATTTCTTTAAATATTAAATGATTGTCATATAACTTGTATCCATTCTTAAACAATGCTTTTATATTATGTCTAATTTTTTTATAATTATTTAAACTATGGAAGGTTTTGTTTTATTTTTGAAGACTGTAAAATTAATGTTGTTAAAATGTTTAGTAATAATCTGGAGCTATTGCTGAAAGAGGGCTTCTACCCAGTTGGATTTTCCCTGTAATCAAATGTCAATAAATAAATAAATAATACAGAAAGATGTCAGGAAACTTGTCTAGAAGACATCTGCAGCCTCGAGTCCAAGGAACATTTAAGTAATTGTATTCTCCTTTAGTTTTATTTATGGGCAACCCAAAGCCTTGTGTCTATAATCCAGAAAAGGGCCTCATACAACCTATGAGAAATAACTTGGGTTTGGATAACTCAGGTAGCATTTATCATTT
Organism: Protopterus annectens; assembly: GCF_019279795.1. Lineage (NCBI taxonomy): Eukaryota > Metazoa > Chordata > Ceratodontiformes > Protopteridae > Protopterus > Protopterus annectens. The sequence goes on along the minus strand of NC_056743.1, from coordinate 799,570,761 downwards.
TCTTAAGAAACAGAATTTTGATTTCTAGATCTGTTCAGAGCCATGATCACCCCCACAATTTTCCATACTTTGTGAATTTTTTTTTCAAAAAATTCCTGCACCATATCTCCAGGGATAAACATTTCAAATGGTCTAAATGGCTGTTTTCTTAGTTGATTTACACTGGCAGTAAGATTATCAGTGTTTTGAAAAATTGGATTTCCATTGCGTATGTGTGGAAATGCCACAAAACATTCATCTAGAGAGATATAGTTAATGTATAATTGTCTATGCTTCAGTGGTTAAAAATAAGCTTTCCTTGAATGACAATTCGCTTTCTTCAGTGGTTAAAAGTAAGCTCTCCTTGAAGGGGAAACTGACTTTCTCTAGTAGTTAAAATATGTTCCACTTGAATTTTAACTGACTTTCTTCAATGGCTAAAAGTAAGCTTCAAAGACTGGGAAGTGACTTTCTTGTGAGGTCAATTGGTTGGTCACACACACACACACACACACACACACACACACACACACACACACACACACACACACACACACACACCTGAAATAAAGAAATATGACCAAAAGGGTTAAACAGTGATCAAAGAACATTTAAAATTTACTTTCTGCATCCTAAATTCAGTGCAAATGAAAATACACTTCCTATGTTTGCATGTATTGCAAGGGGCTGCCTTCACATATACTACATACCTAATAAATAAATATGTGTAATTTTGAGGTCAGAATACCTATTTAGGTGTGTGTGTGTGTGTGTGTGTGTGTGTGTGTGTGTGTGTGTGTGTGTGTGTGTCTCTCTCTATATATATATATATATATATATATATATATATATATATATATATATATATATATATATATATATATATATATACATTATATATATATATATATATATATATATATATATATATATATATATATATATATATATATATATATATATATATATGTGTGTGTATTGTATGTATATATATATATATATATATATCTGTATATATATATATATATATATATATATATATATATATATATATATATATATATATATAGATCCACTTTTAAATGTCGAAATTCCGAAATCTTGGCTTTTAAAAAAAGTACCTAAAACATCGAGATTTCAGAATCTCGATATTTAAAAGTGTGGTAAAAAAACAAAGACAGAGACTTTCAATAAAGCTTTTCCGCCCCCCCCTGCACCCCCCACATCCTCCCTACTTAAATATACCAACTCCGAGATTGTGCTACAGTGAAGAGAATGGTAACGTTCCTGCTGCACTTACCATTCTCTTCACTGTAGTGCGATGTCGGAGTTGGTATATTTAAGTAGGGGGGATGTGGGGGGGTGCAGGGGGTTTGCCCCCCTGCAAACAGTTTCTTTTACTTTATTTTTTTAACCCACTTTTAAATGTTGAGATTCTGAAATCTCAATGTTTTAGGTACTTTTTTTCAAAGTCAAGATTTTGGAATTTCGACATTTAAAAGTGGACCCATATATATATATAATAGATATATATATATATATATATATATATATATATATATATATAATATATAATATATAATATATATATATATATATATCTATATGGGTCTACTTCATTTCATTGAAAACTCATGTCACTGAAACTCATTTTATTGAAAACTCATTTCACTGAAACTCATTTCGCTGAAAGATATATGCCCTGTTCTCCACTGTAGTGCAATCCTGGAGTTAGTATGTATTGTAAGGGGGGTGTGGGGTGCAGTGTTTTTGTAGACTCAGAGAAAGCATATGACAGGGTGCCTAGAGAGGGGTTGTGGTATTGTATGAGGAAGTCAGGAGTGTCAGAGAAGTATGCAAGAGTGGTACAGGATATGTACGAGGGTAGTGTGACAGCGGTGAGGTCTGCGGTCGGAGTGATGGATGCGTTTAAGGTGGAGGTGGGGTTACATCAAGGATCAGCTCTAAGCCCTTTCTTATTTGCAATGGTGATAGACAGGTTGACAGACGAGATCAGACAGGAGTCCCCATGGACTATGATGTTTGCAGATGACATTGTGATCTGTAGTGAGAGTAGGGACCAGGTGGAGGAGACCCTGGAGAGATGGAGATATGCTCTAGAGAGAAGAGGAATGAAGGTCAGCAGGACTAAGACAGAATATATGTGTGTGAATGAGAGGGAGGATAGAGGGATGGTGAGGATGCAAGGAGTAGAGGTGGCGAAGGTGGATGAGTTTAAATACTTGGGGTCAGTAGTACAGAGTAACGGTGAGTGTGGAAGAGAGGTGAAGAAGAGAGTACAGGCAGGATGGAGTGGGTGGAGAAGAGTGTCAGGAGTGATTTCTGACAGACAAATACCTGTAAGAGTGAAAGGGAAGGTCTACAAGAGGGTAGTGAGATTTGCACTGGGTGTGACATGGGTGGACAGGATTAGGAATAAGCATATTAGAGGGTCAGCCCAGGTTGGAAGGTTTGGAGACAAAGCCAGAGAGGCAAGATTACGTTGGTTTGGACATGTGCTGAGGAGGGATGCTGAGTATATTGGGAAAAGGATGCTAAGGATGAAGCTACCAGGTAACAGGAAAGAAGGAAGGCCTAAGATAAGGTTTATGGATGTGGTGAGAGAGGACATGCAGGTGGTTGGTGTGACAGAGCAAGATGCAGAGGACAGGAAGAAATGGAAACAGGTGATCCACTGTGGCGACCCCTAACGGGAACAGCCGAAAGAAGATGATGATATATATATATACATATATATATATATATATATATATATATATATATATATATATATATATATATATATATATATATATATAGGGGTTTATGGTAACTGATTGACGTGCAAAAACTTTAAGAGATGTTTCATTGATGTTTGCATGTTGTCAAACAGCACAATTATGGAAACCCAAACCTGTCAAAATGCAAAGGTTTGCAAAAGGAAAAAAAAATTCCTTTTGCAATCTTAAAAGATAAAAAAAACTATCAGAGTCAGACCAAATGAATAATGATAGTGTTATGGAAAGGGCTTTTCTAAGGTAAGCTGCAGGGTTAGGGTTAAGAGAAGGAGAAGGTTAGGGTTAGCAGCTATATCTGAAAGTTACAGCATTGAAACATGTAACCTCACTCACCTCCTTACCTGCACATAACATACTCAGCTTATATGAAACTACAGATCAACAAACACCTCCTTCAGTTTGATGTACTTACCCTCTAGGATATTTTGGAGCAAGATGTTTGAAAGAAAAAAGAATACTATCTGCACTTCAGGTAATGGAGAGCTTTTGTTTTTTTATATACATAAATAAATACATACATAACAAACAAACACACACACACACTCATGCACACACATATACATATAAAGCTATATTATCAATGGTTGACCACCAGAAAGACCATTAAATTGGCAAACAGATTTGGGAAGCTACACAATGAAATGACTGTCATTAATACCATAGCAGTGAACAGAAATAAGAAACAACTGGCAGTACATCTAATATTATGCTAACAGGAAAACACTGCCACAAAATACACACAGCCAGTGTTTACACAACCTCATTACTTTATATACACCAAATGTGTAAACGGACTCAGGGTGGGAGGAAGGGCATTACCAGTCCCTGCTATAAAAGAAACTTGAGCAATTCCATTTACTTTAATCTCCTTCTATCCACATACTTTAGTCCCCCATTCAGTTTTTTGGTAACTCTAGATTTAAAAGATGCTTTTCATCATATTCCTATAGCCTCAGATGTCAAACATTTCTTAAGGCTTTCTGTGTCTAAATTACATTTATCATTTTACTGCATTACCCTTTGTGATGCTCCAAGAATGTTTACAAAGTGTCTACCTCCAATGATAGCCTAAAGAAGGTTGCAAGGTGTTCACATTTTTCCTTATTTGGATGGCTTGCTTATCTTTCCAGGGTCTTTTTCAAAGTGTTAGAAATCTCTCTCTATGTCTTGGGTAAAAGATATCCTTTGCATTTTGGCTTTCCAGGAAAACTGTCTAAAATCTTGTTTGACTTCTTCCCATAGGATTGTGTTTCTGGGGTGTCTCCTAGATACTTAAGTTCGAAGAGATTTTCTTCCACTGGAAGAAAGTAGATCCTATATCTAGAGCTGCTATTGAGTTTTTCCAGTCAGTCCAGGACTTCAGCAAGGGAAATTCTCAGAATACTATGATTTATGGCATTTAGGGTTCTCAAGATTCTGCTAGCCAGTCTCACATGTGAAAGATGTAATGGTACCCAACTAAAATCTGTGTGGTCCAACATCAGCATCCCCTGACATTTCAAATTCCATTTTGGGGATTTATAAAAAGGGAAATGGTTTGGTTGAGACACCAGTTTTATCTGAATCCAGGTTTCTCATTCTTTCTGTTCCATCTCCAACACAGTCTGTAACGACAGGTGCAATAGACTTTGTTTAAGAGTCAAAATGCAGGGTCTTTGGAATAAAAGAGATAGACCAAAACACATAAACATAAAAAAGGTTGGCAATTATAAATGCACTCATCTCTAACAATCATTTGTGGTTCCTCTGGCCTCTGCAAGTGATTACAGACAACACCACAGTGATGTAGTACATAAACAAACAGGGGAGTTCCAGATCTTTTCCCTTTGTGCAGATTATCCATGATAGCCTGGGATATAACAATTTTGCATAATGTCACTCTACAGGCATCTTACATTTTGTCAGAGCAAAACATTGTGACAGACAAGATGAGCAATTCAAGGAATGGATATTAAAAGGGGGAGTCTTGCAGGATTTGTCCAGTTGCGGGTAACATCTAATCTAGATCGATTCACCACTATTCACAACAAACTGCAAGGAAGCCTAGAAAACAGATGCACCCACATTTCCTTTGATGGGAATGTTCCTATATGCTTTTTCACCCTTTCCACTAATATCCAGGGTAATTTCTGATGAGTCAAAAGGACTATCCAAAGATCATTGTGGTGACTCCCTTCTGGTCCAGGCAACAGTGGTTCTCCAGTCTTTTGGAAATGACAAAGGGCAATTGCCACAAGCTTCCTAACAGACTGGACTTACTCACACAAGACAGGGATTGTCTGACACACCTAAACTTAAAACAATTTCAGCTATGTGCCTGAATGGTAGTGTTTTAATACCTTTTAGACAACTATTTTCTGAAGAAGTTCAGTGGGGAATAAAGGAAGCAAAGAACCTAATACAAATAAATCATGTGTTAGAAAATGGAAAATATTTTTCTAGTTAGTGCCATGCTAAGAACCAAGACCCTTTTAAGACTAGTATTTCTCTGGTATGGATCCCCCTCTTTTAATGTATTCTCATGTTAGGATGTTTTGAAAGAGTGCTGTATACTCAACCTCCAAAACCTTAAAGTGAGGGAGAAATGATGCTTCATACTCTAGACAACTCAGAAACTATCTTGACAGAACTAAAACCTTCAGAAATTCAGATCAATTATTTATTTCTTAGGACGGTAAGAATAAGGGGTAACCTGTGTCAAAGCAGGCTATTTCCAAATGGTTGTCCCATGCTATCTCCTTTGATTATTCCCACCATAACAAATAAATTCCAGGCAGGGTCAAAGTACATTTTACTAGAGCCTTTGCTTTGTTGGTGGCTTTTTATAGAAACTGGTGGACTCCAGAATTTTACTGGAGGCAACACCCTCATCCTCTGGGCATACTTTTGCAAAGCACTTCAGACTAGACTCCTTTATCAGGTTTAGAGCAGGCTTTGCTAGGACCATTCATGGGGACTCCTGACCCTCATCCTTTCTCCTTCCAAACCTTAGAGGCTATGGTATTCTATCTATATAGCTAAGGCTACTGCAGCAGTGATCAAATGATGAACATAGTACAGTTGTATAAGTAAAATTACCATAATAGTAGGTGTTTGAATGATCATTGTAGCCACTCCCTCCCTCCATCCTCCTTTTATATATTATTTTTGTTGTCAAGGTGAGAACACACTGATTTTTATTTACCTAGCATTGACCTCTTTCAGAGCTGTAGCCTCCCTCTTTCAGTTGGCATGAAAGCTCTGAAGGGCATGGCACCCAGATCACTGATTTTCTCCAGCTATGTTCTAGCTCTCAACTGTCTTGGCATATGGAAGATGCCCTTAAACTTTGGAAGCTTAGCAGCTGTTGTAACCTAGGAAGGATATAACCCAAATAGCTAAGGCTACTGAAGCAGAGATCATTCAAACATCTACTGTTATGGTAAGTTTACTTATACAACTGTACTTTACCCACTGGAAAGCAAAATGACAAACTGACAGAGTGTGGCAAGCACGCTGTCTTTGGAAAGAGCAGTTACAACCAGTGCACCCCTGGAATGAGTTCTAGGACCACTTGTCTTTGGTATTTACTTTTCTGATGACAAGGCTGCCATCATGGGACTGTGGCTGACCAAGTTTACAGATGACTGCAATCTTGGAGCTGTCATTAACTTCCAGATTCTTTAGGAGGGACTAACAAACATCGATAAGTGATGTTTGAGCCACAGCGCAAAATTAAATGCTAGGAATTGCAGAACTGATTGCTTTAGCAAAACTGGCCACTCATACATCTGCCACATAGTTGACACCATTTTGAAAGATGATTTATTAGAGATACAGACAGACTTGTACAAGTAAAACCAGTTTATCTCCTTTTACCAACTGTTGAAAAGAATAAAAGTTTATTTTTCATCACACTAGAGTGCTGGTTTATTGTGTGTGTGTGTGTGTGTGTGTGTGTGTGTGTGTGTGTGTGTGTGTGTGTGTGTGTGTGTGTGTGTGTGTGTGTGTGCGTGTGTGTGTGTGTGTGTGTGTGCGTGTGTGCTGTTGGTCATGTTGGTCAATCACAGTTTGACTAACAAAAGAGATGGTCGACAGTTGTGCAAGATCAACAATTCCTCTAGTTGGGCAATTTGTCCTTTCCCTGAGCATTGTGCACTCTTGGAATTAACATTTATAACTAACAGAGGAAGCAGCCCTCCACATGGGGGGGGGGGGGGCAAGGAGCTTGCCTACTACAAAAAAGGCATACCTCTCAAACATGCCGAATTCCTCAGAATTTCCCGATTTTGAGGCTAACATACCATGAATTCCAGAGTGCCCCTTGAAATCACAATTTTTTTTCTTTAGTTACAATTTTTAGTTAATGCTGATGTCATCACGCATCACCAGCGTATCCCGCAACGTCATCAACGTGCAGGGGCATGCATGACGATGTCAGCATCATTAGACAGTACTTCACGGTGTATAAAGATAATACCCATTAAAACACACTTTTCACTCATGTGACTGAATCATGGGCACATGGTATTTGTTGAGTATTACATCCAGCTACAGTCGTGAGTCAGTTTTTCAGCAAACATTCGTTTACTGTGTATTGCCAAGTGAGTACTAACCGAATGCAGACTTTTCCACCGGAATGACTCAGCCTACTTTCTATTCATGAAGTTTTTCTGAACTTGACAAAGTACTTGGTTGGGGTAGTTGTAATATTTTTGAGTGTGTTTTTTTATTGCATTTGCTGTAAAAACAGAATTAATGGCACTCCACGTTAATCTAGCGTTTGCTTTTCAGATACACTTGTGGCAATTCCTTGTTCTTCCAAAAGAAATGTAGCCATGTACATTTGTTAAACAGGTGGCCTATTGTCAGTGTAGATATTTCCCAGTCCACTAGCTGGTCTGTTTACACAGTACCCCTTAGAGTAATTTTTGCAGTGTTCAATGCACTGAACAAAAATAATAGCACATATTAAAGTGCTGCTGTTCAGTACTTAGAGGGAAGTCACTGTGTGCAGTAGTAGCCATAGTATTATTATGCGGTAAGATGTCTGTTAATAGTTTTAATATGTGTCATTTCTCTTCCCATTGTTTACTATATGTGCAGCATACCTCTCAACCTCTTAGAGCAAACAATCTGGACAAAAGCCTAAAATGATGAAAGGACAAATAGGGACAGATTTTAAATATTGCCCTTGCAAACTTAGAAAGTTGATAGAATAATAGGTTTTGTATTAGCATGAGTTTTCTAAAGGATGTGGAGTCTTAAACTCAAATGTTTCTCATTATTTAATGGCTTCAATCCTCAGCTATTTGCCAGAAAAGGACAGATTTTAAGAGGAACACACCAAAAATATGAGGCAAAAATCTGGACATTCTGAGAAAACCTGTACGGTTGCGAGTATGATGCTCACTTTAAATTAATTGCGATGTGTTGCATGATACAGCTGGAGTCAGGGTAGGTTTTGTTAAGCACAGTAAAGAAGCACACCTGTCTAAGCTATAGTGGATGCTAACACTAGTTGGATTTGAACTTTGACACTCTAATTCTTAAGCTTTCACTTTTAACAATTAATTTGCAGTACACCCCCTTCCCAGTTTCCTCCTTTTCCTCTCAGGCACATAAATGAAATCACTTGCTTTTGTTAACGTCCCAGCTTTTCTTCTGTGATGGACACTGATGGTTACTGCTGTGGAGGTAATTATGTTGCCCATAACAAGCTTTAAGGTACCCTTGCTTCTGGAGATATATTTAAAACAAAATGAGCAACCATTCATAAATCTGTAAATGGAAAACCACACTTATTGACTGCAGAGGTGCCTTCTGTCCCTTTAACCCTAGTTTTCTGGAGCAACATTATTCACACGTTGTTTCACACTCTCAATGTACTGCGCTGAATGTGTGTTTTGAGTTTTAAATGCTGCCTTAATGGGCACCATGCTTTACAATCTCTAGGCAGAGTTTGTGTTATAGCAGCCTAGGACACTGGTGTAGCAAGCATGTTATTCATGTTATCATTAGCTGCATGGGAAAACCCTTGCTGTTTGGCAGATGCACCTGCAGTGTGTGTGTGCGCGAGTGTGTTTGTGTGTCCACACGTGGGGGCACACCTAGTTGTTTATGTGTTTGTTATAAATTAAGTGGCATAGCTAGAATTTATATAGTATTGTTTTTTATGAATAATAGTAGGGGAGTTATAACTGCATCTTCTCTCTTATTGGTGTCATGTCCCTTTATCCCTGATGGGAGTCTAAACAGACTGGGTTCTGTGTACTTTATGCAGTGTACCCCTTTGCACACTGTATTGGTCCTTTTGTTACTGATCTGCAACAGCTGTCCTGACAGTTGTTTTACATATTAAATACGGAGCAGGGACCTGGACAACTCGGCTAAATTTTGGAGGTGTGCAAATCTGTTGCTATATATTGCAATTAGAACAGCCAAACTAAGGCTGTAATTAATGCTGCTTCTTCTACAACATTAATTCTAACCATCATAAAAGCATGAGAAAACTTCTCTCTTTAATGGGAGCAAGTCATCAGAGCTTTCCTTAGCCGTTCTGTCATATTGTAATAAGTAGGACTGCAGACAAATCCAGCTTGTTCCATGCAGCCTGTATATTTCTCTGCTTTGATTATTACATGTGATCTACAACTGTTTCCGACAGTAATCATTTCATTCTTTTAATTAAAGGGGCACTTAAAGTAGTACTGCATTGTAGCTGCAAAAACATTGATGTTGACCTATTTTATATTATTTTGGATAATTCTTTATTTTCTGCCTTAGTGTTGTCTGTTCCAGACTTCACCTGCATATCTCAGTGTCATCTGCCCCAAATTTGCCTCCTAGTCATGCCAGAAATAAGTCGTTCATAACTTACTGTGCCGAAAATGTACGTTGACGGTATCCCAAAATTCTATCGGAGTGGGTGGGGTTATATAATTATATATGCACATTTTATGTTAATCAACATTCTAATTTTTGGCTGGTTGTACCTACTTCTCATGGGCCTTTGAATACATTTTTGATCTTATAGGTTGATAGGTATGAGGTAAGATTTTTAATTAGCGTGGTCCGAGTTTCATCCTTTCAGCATGCTCAGAAGAGTGTCCATTGAATCAATGTGGATCACAAGATCTGTGTGCGTGTGTGTATGTGTATATATGTGTGTGTGTGTGTGTGTGTGTGTGTGTGTGTGTGTGTGTATATATATATATATATATATATATATATATATATATATATATATCTGTATATGTATATATATATATATATGTATGTATATATATATATGTATATATACACACACATATATATATATATATATATATATATATATATATATCTGTATATGTATATATACACACACACACACACACACACACACACACAGACATATGAACTACGTATCAACCAGTCACATCAAAAAATAAAAATAAAATACTGGTACCAACAGTCAAAGAATGAAAACAAAAATAGTCTGAAGTCTGATGAAGCCTTATAACGCCTCTTTACAGGGTTTTCTGTGAGACAAAAGTGGTTATTTTATTGTATGGTATCATAAGTGCTTTATTTTTAAATTTTCATTGTCTTTCTTTGATCATTGGAACCAGGGCGTCTATATCACGTTATCGAAATCTTACTACATTGAATCACTAAAGGTCGACCTCTAGTGATCGATGTAGTAAAACATCGAATAACGATTAAAAAAAAACAAAATAAAAACTAACTAGCATAGGCAGGCGGGCAAGCCCCCCTGCACCCCCCCACACACACCCTACTTAAATATTCCAACTCCGAGACTGCACTACATTGAGGTAAATGGAAATCTCCCCCTACGGAGATTTCCATTTACCTGCACGATGTTCTGCGCTTTCGATGTTGTGGTGCCGACAATATCAGCTTCAAGATTGTCGGCTTTTGACATCGTGAAGTAGACCCGAACCAGGGTATAGATATATAGATACACTGCTTCAAAACAAAGAAGGCACAAATGTCTAAAAGCACATTTGTGATAATCTAATTTTATTTTATTTATTTTATTTTATTTATTTAACATTTGTTTGCCAAGAAAGTCCGACTAGACACAGGTCTTTTTTCAGCAGAGACACAGGGAGAAAATTTTAATGCACGAATTACAATAATCAATAAAGTATAAAGTAAACAAAATGTAGTATACACAGGAAAATATAAATTTGTTACATCATGACAACAAAACCTAGGCTATGAACATAGCTAGTACTATTTGTAAGGTATGACATATCAAGATATAAGGTTAAGACAGCCCAGTAGGAATAAAAGATTAAACACCGGGAAAGAGTTTTGATATGGTTGGGGTATACTGTGATGTATCGGAGCATTCATGAGGGGTTAGTACAGGAACATAGCCACTTATTTTTTAGATAAGCTTTAAGTGATGACTTAAAGTAGTTAATGGACGAGATTGAGAGAATGGAGTTAGGAAGGGAGTTTCATATACAAGATATATAGCTGGAAAATAAAGATTCTCCTGCAGTGTTGTTGGCCTTGGAGACGGTGAGTAAGTTCTTATTGTTGGAGCGAAGTGGTCTACTGGAACTGTAAGGAAGGATGGGATTTTATAGTGCAGGGGTTCTGGTTGGTTGTGTTACAGTTTTGTGAGTTAGAGAGAGTTGGTTGTAAAAAATAATGTTCAAGCCAGTCTAGTATCCTTAAAGCTGTACAATGATGTGTTCTATATGGGCAGAAGATGCAAACTTAGCAATTTTATTATAAAATGCTCCTAGCTTAGATAAGTCAGTTTTCCTAAGATTAGCTAAAATTGGAGAGGCATATAGTAGAGTGGAGAGCAGATGGGTTTGTGCTAATGTAATTTTGGCCATTTTGGTCAGTAAGCTTTTGTGCTTATATAGACTTCCAAGTTTCTTATGGACTTTCTTATTGTTAGGAGGACATGTAAGCTGAATTTTAGGTTATTGTCTATTTCCAGATGGCTTATTGGTTAAGCTCTTCGCCTCCCATGCACACAGTACAAGGTTCAATCCTGACCTCCGACCAATGCCTGTTTGGAGTTTGCATGTTCTCCCTGTGTCTCCGTGGGGTTTCTCTCATGTTCAAAAAACATGCTGAGTGTTTCCATCTCAAACTCACCAATGACTGGAGCTGTGGGCAGCAGCACACACTCTACATGGTGCCCTATAGGGGGAAGAGATGTAGAGACCAACCGCTTTGGGCATCTACTGTGGTGCGCAGTATCCTCAGATAGGAGAACACTGATCACAGACTGCACGCCGTATGGCAGGGCTAGTCACTCGGTGTAAAATATGGCTCTAGGTGATTTGGTCATGTTGACTAATGTCGCCAAAAATGGGCATGGGTAGTTACCAGTGATAAGTGGGTTGAGGACCTGGCCTACTCTGACCCACACTAGGGACCCTTGCTAATGGTGGGGGGGGTATATGTGCCCCTGCTGGCCAGTGTGTGCCCACCACAAAGCCCAGCAGCCCTGGGTCAATAAGCTACTGGCTGGCCAGTGTCTAGTTGCCCAGCCTGGGTTACCTGGATAGCTATGTTGGGTGAAAGCTGGACGTAAAACCAACCAACCTGCCAAACATGAACTGAGAATTGCTAGGCTTAATGTAGGTTCACTGACAGGATGCAGCTTGGAAGTGGATGACATGATGATACAGAGGAGGCTGGACATCCTATGTATCCAAGAGACGAGATGGAAGGGAAGGGCAGAGCAGCAAAGCCACTTGGCTTGGGATCCAGGCTCTACTACTCAGGTGGGGGGGCAGGCTAGAAATGGTGTAGGAATTGTGGTGATGGTGAGAGAGAGGCTTCAGAAGCCAGTAAGGGATATCATCAGAATTAATGACAGACTCATGGCAGTCAGACTCTAGTGTAATGATAGGGCAGTATTCGTAATCTCAGCCTATGCCCCACAGCAGGGTTGTGACAGTGAGGAAAAGAGTGCATTCAGACAGCAGTTGCAGGACCTACTAGATAAAGCAGGACAACATGAATTGGTGTTGATAATGGGTGACTTAAATGCACATATCGGGACAGACAGAACAGGATATGAGGACTGCCTGGGTTCACATGGGTGGGGCAACAGAAATAAAGGAGAAACCATTCTAGACTTCTGTCTGGCAAATAACTTGGTAGTAGCCAACACATGGTTCAGAAAGAGACAGTCACAAGATCTCATACAAGAGTAGCGAACATGTAACTCAGGTAGACTTCCTCCTAGTAAGGAAAAGACACTGGGGTATAATCCATGATTGTAAAGTCATCCCCAGTGAAACAGTCAGCCCACAGCATACACCACTAGTTGCCACAATCAGCTGTAAGCAGTGGTCAGAGAAGGCTTTAAGGTCAACAGAGACCAGGCTGAAGAACTGGAAGTTGACTGGAGAGAAAGTACAACAGTTCAAGGAATTACTCAGGGCTCTAGCTCCCCAAGAATAGGAGGAAATAGGTGGAGTTGAAGAAGAATGGCAGCGCCTAAAAATAGCATGTGTTAGGACTACAGAAAAGATATGTGGCTGAGGCAGGTATGGAAATAAGGTACATAAGGAAAGCTGGTGGTGGAATGCAGAAGTCCAGGAAGTCATCAAAAGAAAGAAGGAGTGCAGGAAGAAGTGGGAGAGAGCAAAGACTGACCAGGCTAGGAAGAACTACTGGTTGGCAAACAAAGAAGCTAAGAAAGAAGTAGCAATAGCAAAGAATAGGGCATCGGAGGCTCTCTACCAACTTCTGGAAAGTGACTCAGTAAGGGGCACAAAGAAACTATATCAGGTTGCAAGGCAAAGACAGAAAGATAAAGAAGATAGTCAGACACCCTTCATAAGGGATGCCAGCAACAACCTGCTCACCAGTCCACAGGACATCAAAGGCAGATGGAAGGAGTATTTCCAGAAGCTTCTGAATGAAGAAAACCCCACAGAAGCTGTACTGCCCCAGAAACAGCATACAATAAGAGAAGAAGAGGACCCACCCTAGAAGAAGTAAGAACAGCACTAAGGAAGATGAAGTCAGGGAAAGCAGCAGGCTCAGATGAGGTCACAGCAGATATGATAAAGATGAAATGTACAAGAACAAAGAAGACATCCACAACTGTGGGCAGTACAGAGGCATCGAACTCCTATCACATTGCATGAAAGTTCTGGAGTGGGTGATTGATAAACGGATATGCAGAGCAGTAGAGTGTAAGATGGGAGATGAGGAGTTCGGATTCAGATCAGGATGCAGCACAACTGACCAGATGTTTGCACTGAGACAGATACTTGAGAAGAAGCTATGAATGAGGAGAGAGTCCAACTGGGCATTCCTAGACTTGGAGAAAGCATATGACAAGATCCCAAGAAAGCTGATCTGGGCAGTATTGCGGTGGTTTGAAGTCCCAGAAACACTGGTAGAATTAGTGCAGGCTATGTACAAAGACCCAATGACTCAAGTACAAACAGTGTTTGGCCTCACAGAGGGGTTCCCAGTGGGAGTGGGTGTACACCAGGGTTCAGCTCTGAGCCCACTGCTGTTCATACTGGTGATGGACTACATTATCAAACAGGTTGTTGGGGACAGATCAACAAAGCTACTGTATGCAGATGATGTGGCAATACAGGCAGACTATGAGCTAGAACTTCAGCAAAGGATAGGAGAATGGAATGCAAATCTGAAGGCACATCGGATGAAACTAAGCACAGATAAGATAGTGGTAATGGCAGCAAATTGGGGAAATCAGAAAAACCTGAGAATAGAGATAGAAGGGAAGATAGTGGAGCCAGTAAACAGTTTCAAGTATCTGGGAGGAGTGGTTGAGCAGAAGGGTAGTCTGAATGAAGAGGTAAAAGCTAGAATCAGAGGGGCTGCAGTCAACTGGCACAGATTGTCAGGTGTAGTCTATGACAGAAGAATGCCAAAGAA
>NC_056743.1:799531098-799551098 GCF_019279795.1 Protopterus annectens | reverse complement strand
AAAAGCCGAAAAGATAAAGAAAGTGGGAAAAGCCTGGAACCAGCTTCCAAGTGAACTTTCTACTCTCTCTCTCTCTTCCACACATCTTTTTAAAAAAACATCTTAAAGAATATCTTAAAACTCATTGGCTTTGTCCATGCACAAACCCTGACTGATTATCTCCTTTACCCATCTTCCTCTCCCTTTACTTCACTTCTCTACCATACTATGTTGCCTACCTGTACTAACAATTAAGCTAACCTCAAACCAAGAGGTAATATGATCTCTGTCCTAGTACAAACAAAAATAAATAAATAATCTTTGTGTTTTTTTTCCCTCTCAAATATTGTTTATTTTCTGTATTTGATCTTAGTTATCCCCACTAAATGACTCTGTACACATTTATTTCTCTCAAATATTGTTATTATCTGTAATTGATCACAGCTTAATCCCACTAAATGACACCGTGCACATTTAGCTTAAGTACAATCTATATTTTACGTGGTGTTGTGGTAGCGTTGTCGCCTCACAGTAAGACGCTGTCCAGTTCAACTCTCAGCTAGAGCGTCTTCTGCGTGGAGACATGCGTGAATGGGCGTACCTTCGTTGAAGGTTGTGCGTCAGGGCTGGCAACTCGGCATGTAAAAATCAACTGCCATTCATTAGTGGACCGGAGTTCCGCTGTGGCGACCCCTAACCAGGAAAAGCCGAAAGGCACAACAACATTGTATAATAAGTTACTGCCTGTGCTTGGAGCTTTTCTTCCCGGGCCTCTACTGAAAATGGACATGTATCCAGTTAGACTAGCCCGGTCAACAAATGTAAAATAAATAATACCTTTGATATAAGCTGTGCGATGAAAAAGACTACATTACAATATTGGATACATGGTGATTAAGGGATAGTTCATTGTCAGCATAGGTTCCAGATCACTAATACAGGATTAGTTTGTTGTCAATGTAATATTTATAATGCTTGCCAAAGGGTACATTTATACATTTCTTGGCATTTAGTTTCAGTTTGTGGTTTGGCACCAACTATTTGTTTGGGATGGGCCCTGTTATAAGATTATAGTGTCCTCTGGGAGTTTATGATGGCACCAAGTTTACAGTCATCTGCAGACTTGATCAGCCACAATCCCTTAGCATTAGCTGTGACCTCCAAGAAGAAGATAATAAAGAGAAGTAGCCCAAAGACTGACCCTGGGGTACTCCATTAGTAACAGGTCTTTGGAGGAGGTAAAGCTAGCCACCCTTACTGCATGTGTTCTATTTGTGAGCCAAGTTACTATCTAAATTACATAGGGGTTAGTTTATCTATGATGTCTGAGTGTAGGATGCTGTTGAACTCCTTCGCAAGGTCCAGATAGGCACTGTGCTCTAATTTGCCATCATCTCTTGCCCAAGTGACTTTTTAGAAGAAGTCCACCATGTTAAGTAGGCAGGACCTTCCCTTGATAAATCTGAACTGGTTTGGGTTGAGAGCCTGTAGGCCACCTATATCCCTGTTTATTAATTCCATAATGGTCCTGTCCATGGTCTTACTGATAAAGCTGGTCAGGCTTATGGGTGACTAATTCCCCAGGTCTGTTGTACCCTCACCTTTGTGCTCTTGCTACCCTCCATTCATCCATTCTATTAGGCTATTGTTGGATACATCTGTAGGAGTATGATAATTCATGTTTCAGGCTAAATTACAGACTAATACGTTTTGAGTATTTTATGTAAGGACATGGAAAGAATAATCATGGCCCTGATAAATAATGACATAGAAGACCTCCAAACACTGGAACTGACCCAAGCTGGCTTTGTCAAGGGTAAGTCATGCCTACTGAATCTGGTGAATTTCTTTTAGAAAATGTCCAAGGTCATGGATGAGGGTAAAACAGTACATACTACCTACTTTGACCTAGCCAAGGCATTTGACACAATTCCCCACTTAGCTATTATAAATAAACTCACAAAACTGGGCATAAATCCCAATATCACTAGATGGATAGCCAGTTGGCTAATGGACAGGACATATGTGGTTAAAGTGGGTGAATCCAAATTCTGCAAGAAGCCAGTTACTAGTGGTGTGCCACAGAGCAGAGTACTGGGACCGCTCCTGTTCGGAATATACTTCTCTGAAGTGAAGGCAAATATGAAAAGCCTATGGATGACAAAGTTTGCTAAGGACTGCAAGCTGGGGGCAATCAATGAATCCTTCAGTAATGTAGATATCCTTCAGGAGGGTCTAGATCAGACAAATGATTGGTGTCAGAACCATGGCCTGAAACTAAATGCAAAAAAATGCATTATCATACCCTTTGGGAAGTCAAATACCCCTGCAAATTACAACATTAGTAGCACACCGCTTAGAGTAGACTCAGAGGTGAAAGAGCTTAGTCCACAGATAGATAGTAGCCTGAACTTTGACAGCCATATATCCACAGTGGTAAGAAAATCCGTTTATGTAGCACAATGTATAAATAAAGGTATGGCATCCAAATCCAAGGAAATTATAGTCCCACTGTACTCAGACCTCATTATACCAATAATCAAGTACAATATAACATTTGGCATGTACTTGACTAGGCACTTACTGCAGCTAGAACAACCTCAGATGTTCCCCATAAAGAAAATATAGGGTTCAAACAACATGAACTATGTGTATAGACTAACAACCCTATCCATTTACTCTGTCTCCTACTGACTATTAAGGGGTGACCTATGCCTGACCTATGAGGCACTCACAAATCCAGTGCTGATGGAGCTGCTCCACATCCACAAATCAAGCAGCCTGAGAGTCACCTGAGCTAGGATCTAAACTTAGTCAATGACTCAAACAAAACATGCTGGAGAGACAGATATGTATCTCAAACAGTGCCCCTTCTTTGGAACAGGCTTCCTATTCACATTAAGCAGAGCCCTTCCCTGGCCCTCTTCAAATACAGTTTGGATCAATGGATGGGGAATCATAAATTCACACCAGGTGTAGTGCCTGTGTCCTTTATGGACAGGGGAAATCTGTAAGATACTCAATGCACAGGCACAAATCTGTGCCATTATCTTGCCCCTAAGGGCAATATATTGGGTCAAATCGGGTTATATTGGTTAGGCTTGTAAGTTTCCTTAAGCGGTTAGCCTAGTAATCTCCTATAAACCTATGAACTTATGACTGGAATACTTTACTGAAGTTACTTTATGCCTGTCTGAAACAAAGCTGGAATAATTTAAAGTGCCTATTACTTTTATCACAGTTAGGCATCTAATGTGCACACAGTCAACAAAGTTGCTATAACTGTTTGGTAGAAAGCTGGCTGTGAATGAAAATGGCTGATCATGCTGGCATTTGATCAACTTTATTAGTCATTATTTTGACTCTTGCAAGACTAGTGTGAAGTGAGCCAGAATAGTTTACTATGGCTATTTTACATCACAATCAGACATTTGAGGTGTACGCAATCAATAATGTGTGAGTTTTGATATTATAGACAAGCTCATCAGCCTGAACATAAACCCCTACATCACAAGATGGGTTGCCAACTGGCTCACGGACAGAACCCACATGGTGAGAGTTGTGGGAGCTAGGTCCAACTCTAAACTGGTTACAAGCGGCGTTCCCCAGGGCTCAGTCCTAGGACCCCACCTGTTCAGCATATACTTTTCAGAGGTACAGGCAAGCACAGGAGGACTATGGCTGACCAAGTTCGCAGATGACTGCAAACTAGGGGCTATAATTGACTATCTGGCTGACACGGACATCCTCCAAAAAGGTCTCACTGAGATTGATACCTGGTGTCAAAATCATGGCCTCAAGCTAAATGCCAAAAAGTGCATAGTCATCCCCTTTGGAAAAAAACAAAGTACCCACAAACTCCCACATAGGTGGTAGTCCCGTAAGTACAGAAGATGTAATAAGGGATCTGGGGACCCAAGTAGATAGTAATCTCTCCTTTGATAATCACATTGCCAGAGTGGTTAGAAAATCCTTCTATGTGGCCCACCTAATCACAAAAGGGTTCGCATCCAGATCAAAAGAAGTCATTGCGCCCCTCTACTCATCACTCAGACCCATCATAGAGTACAACGCCCCATTTGGGATGTACCTTACAAGACACCTGCAACAGCTGGAAAGACCACAGAAGTACCTCACCAAGAGGATCACTGGCCTCATACAGATGCCCTATGCAGCTCGACTGAAGAAACTCCAGCTGTACTTGGTTGCATACCACCTACTCAGAGGTGATCTCTGCCTGACATACAAGGCCATGTCCAACCCAGAATTGATGGACATGCTCCACCTAAAGAAAACCATATCCTCTCGAGCCACAAGCTCTAGGGATCTAAACCTCACCACAACAATAAATAGGACGTGCTGGAGGGATAGATTCCTGTCCCAGAGACTTCCCATGCTTTGGAACTAGATTCCAATCTACATTAGGCAGAGCTCCTCGCTAACACTCTTCAAGAGAAACCTTGACGCGTGGATGGGAAAAAGAAAGTTTACTCCAGGGATCATGTCATTGGCTCTGCTGGACAGAGGCACAGGGAACTAATCTAAGGGAGCGGCGAAAGCCAACACATTCTGGCTAGGCTTATAAATGCCTTCGGGCAGATAGCCTAGTACCTACCTATGAACCTATGAGTAATTGATGGGTACAGTACTTTTATTTGGATAAAAGTGATTTACTCCTACTGTTCTTTGATCACAGTTAAATAGTCACTGATATGGTTTGACAGGACTAGGTCACCAAATGTTTTATATTTTCTGAAATCAGTGTAAAAGCATCATTGCTATGGCTTGTACTTGTTTGTTGGGGAGGGTCTGTTGCAGTGTATCAAAAAGCAGCAGGTTGGGCATAATTTATTTTACTTTCCATCAGAGTCAAATATCAGCATTGTATGCAATAGGTAGTTATCTTTGGGTAGGGTTCGTGTGAATGCAGCTTATCATTTGGCACAGTAGTGCAGTGAGTAGTGTTGCCATAGCACAGTACTTGGTCTCTGGGTTGAATTCTTGACTGTGGGTCCTTCTGTTTGGAATTTGCATTTCCTTCCTCTTCTTCCAGTTGCCTGCAGGTAAGCATGCAGTATAAGTGTGTGTGTGTGTGTGTGTGTGTGTGTGTGTGTGTGTGTGTCTTGTGTTAGACATTGTTTATCAGGCGCTGTCAGTATGTGTGTACAAGTGTTAAGAAATTATATCACCGATATTGAGGCACATACATAACTGTTCTGGCTAGCAGTGAAAAATAGAACAAATAATCATCTTTCAGAAATATGACCTGAAATGCATTGCGGTGCATCTAGACTCTCAGAACTTCTGGGAACCTAGTGGCTATCAAACCCTGAGCTGTATAAGATGATTTGACCCCAGGCTTGCAAGGTGAGCCCCCAGCTATTTACCTCTGTCTTAGATCTCAACCAATTTAAAACTAACCCTGGTAAGTAGCAGCAATGCACAAGGTATGGGCATTTCTAGGACACATCATGATCATCCAGGAGCCAAAATACTGTGATATGTAGAGCAAGCTAATGAGTGCATAATGACATGGAAATGAGAAATTCAGTGTGAATGAGCTACATGTGTATGCTAATGATGACAAACAAAATGATGGACCAATTCAAAAATAATAATCATGGTGTAAATGCAGGGAGTATTGCTTGGCATAAGGGCAGCAATAGCTGAGAAGTATGCAGTAACACTCACTATTGGAGTTAGTGCCTACAATTATCCTCATCCATCCATCAGCACTAAAGTTGGAGGTACAGCCAGCACCTGACATACCACCAACTTACTGACCAGCAGATTGTGAACTGTTTCTGTGTGGGCAGGAAGGCAGTAGGGGATCTTTTTGAAGTATGTCAACCACAAATGGAATCAAGTGGATGCTTGATATGTCTGATTCTGTGGAGTCTATATCATAACATCGAAATGTTATATCATCGAATGCAATAACATTGAATCTATAATGTCAAAATCTAATAACGTTGAAACATTACAACAGTGAAAACCGTCACTAGGAAACTTTATAGTTGGCCACTCTGCATTAGCATTTGTGTTTGCACAGTGGGCGAAGGTTACAGACCGGGTTAAGGTAAGTGTGCAAATGGACTGGGTTAAGGTGAGTGTGGGATAGTTAGGGACCTTAGGGTTAGGGAGAGGGTAAGGTGAGTGTGTGATAGTTAGGGGCCTTAGGGTTACGGAGCGGGTAAGGTGAATGTGCGATAGTTAGGGACCTTAGGGTTAGGGAGCAGGTAAGGTGAGTGTGCGATAGTTAGGGACCTTAGGGTTAGGGAGCGGGTAAGATGAGTGTGCAATAGTTACAGACCTTAGGGTTAGGGTTTGGGTTAAGGTAAGTGGATAGATAGTAGTGTATGTACGGTTTAGTGTAGGGTTAGAAGTAGGATTTTAACTGTATATGTGTGGATTACTTTTTTTGGTGTGCTTGTGTTGTGTGTGTTTGTGTTTCTCGTAACAGCAAATTTTTTCCCTGAGCTTTCGATTATATCACATTTCGAAATTCCAAGTTCAAGCTTATGGTGTTCGATATTTTGGAATTTTGATTATGTGATATAAACCCATTCTGTGGATACTCATGTATGTGTGCCTTTAACCATCTTATCTACATGCACCTTTCAGTGGTTTACTCGGGGCACATTAAGCATATTGCAGGCATGAACCTCATAAATCCTTAACTAGTTCCTCAACATTATGCTGCATCATGTCAAAGAGAATGTCTGCTTCCCTGGAACTGTGAAGGAGAGAAGCAATACCATGTGGACATTTTACCACATTCCCTGTTTTCCTGAGGTCCTGGGAGCCATAGTTGCCATCAGTATCCTACCTGGTCTAGTGGAACTGTGATACATCAACAGAAAGGGCTTCCACTCCCTGAAATGCCAGATGGACTGTAATGCCTAGGCACCATTTATAATATTACAGCTTCACATGACTGGCACACATCTGATCTTTGCCAAAGGATCTTGCAAGAGAATTTCCCACAGGATCATCTAACTGGAAGGTGCACGTACAAGCTATATAGACAGGTATACACACAGGTACCACACAAACAGGGACCAAGCCACATATAATATGCTGTTTGTTGTGTGTTGTAGGTGATGTCACCTATATTCTAAAGGCCCAATTGATGGCCCTAACCTGCAACGCTCACACTAGATGGGAAATAGCTTATAATACAGCATATGTTGAGATGCTTAATACAATGGAGTGGATATTCAGTCTAGTAAAGGGATACTTCCATTACCTAAAATGTCAGGAGGGGCACTGCAGTACAGTCCAAACAACTACAATACAGTTCAGACATCTGCAAGAATAACTTTTTTGTGTGTGGGGGGGCCTTGCTGTACAATATGCCATTGCACAATTAGATTTTCACAGAACTTTCCTAAATATTTGTAACAGCAGCAAAAGGGCAGGTTAGAGAGCAAGCTGAGGAACACAGAATAGCGGTACCCTGGCGGAAGCAGAGGTGGGAGCAATACCTGGCGGCAATTTCAAACAGGTCAGTTCTGGTAAAAAACTATGGGCCATGACACAGACAACATGGAACATGGTGATATGTCACAGTCACACCCAGACTGGGTGGGTCATGCTGTGAATCAGACATCACCATACTCACATATGTTAGAGGAAGGACATGGTACACTCATAATAAATTGCACAGTTTGAGGATGCAGAGACAAGTTTCTGCAGTGTTATGAGATGAGACAGAGTTGTGGGATATGAACATACTAGCCACATACTCTGGAAGGTATTCAGATTGAAGGATCACAGCTTCCATTAGTGGGGTTCAACCTGACTGTTGACATTGTCCACTGTTTTGGCATGGGTTTTGGGCTTTGATATTGTCCCTGTTAAGGAAAGCTTAGAATTGCAGGGCCAGAAGTATTCCCCCTGATGGACAGCACTGTGTGGTGACCCTGATGACCAGTGTTGTCCATGAAGTAGTCATCACCCAGTGGGGTGGCAGGCAATGTGTATCTAAAGGTAACAAATAAGGAGCAGAACTATGTGAATGTGCACATACAGCAACGCAGCTTTAAAGCTGGAGAAACACCTTTGCCCATGACCTAGAAGACACCCAAAATTGTAGGTGGCTGGCTATGTGATCACATGTGATAAGTGAATGGTCACAACAAATATCTGTGTAGTCTGAATTGGGATGGTCCTTCATCAACAACCCCTCTTCTGAACCATACTACAGCCACAGAATGCATGCCTTCCAGGGGCAGATCACATGTGAGTTGCAATGTATCTCATGGAGACATCTGTAGAAGCAACATTTGTCAACAACGGCCTTAGCAGCATTGTCTGACTCCTGTCCCCATATTCCATGTCACTGTGCACTTCTTTCACATCATCATTATAAGTGTAGCTGGCTCAACCAACACCCTGTGCTGGTACCATGATCCAGTGCCCCACCCCCTCAGATTGTCAAGCAAAGAGCTTTGCCCTCCTCATTCAGATTTCCCTTGTCCTCAACCCCCCCCCCCAGATACTTGAAGATGTTAACCTGTTCCACTGTTTTCTCTTCTATCCCAATTCTCAGCTTCTTCTGATTCCTCCATTTGCTGCCATTACAACTGTCTTATCTATGCTATATTTCACCTTGTGTGCCTTCAGCTTTGCATTCCATTCCTGTATCATTTCCTGACGTTCTAGTTCAGAGTCTGCAACAACAGATCTGATATTGTTAATCCTCGTTCAGTCCTTACATGTGGGTATCGGTTCCGACCTTGGAACTGAGCTGGCCATCTTCCAAGCTCACGCCAGCTACAAACTCTCGAGCTAAAAACTCTTACCCAGAATTCCCCTCTCCCTGTTACCTCAGATTTCGTTTGCCACATCGCCATTCAGTCATGTCAAGCTACTTCTCTTGAGCTAAATAAAGTATTTTCTTCATACTAAGTTCTAAGACAGCTTTTTTTCACAAAAAAAGTTATTAGATATCTCTTACCTTATCGCATTTAGCGACTACCCTTTTTCGAATCCTTTTCAACTCCTTTCCTCTCTTTTTACTGTGAGGTAATTCCTTTTTTACCATGGTTGGTAAACCCCTTTTCCTTCTTACCTTCGGGTATTTCTTGTACCATTGCTGGTATTTTTATGTTTTTTTCTTTCTTTCCTTAACAGACATGACAGATAAAAAAGGTAGCCCAGGGTTTAAAAGCTGTTTAGATCGTGGACATAAATTACCTACTTCAGATGCACATTCCCTGTGTGTCTAATGCTTGGGTGTGCCTCATTTAACAGTTGACCCACTTTGTGGGATTTGTAAGAATTTCTCTAACAGGATGTTAATTGAGAGGAAAAATAAATTAATATTGAAGGGGCTACTTAAATCTCCTTTTTCAGAGGCTATTTCTGGGTCGGAGGCTTCAACCCCTCCATAAGAAAAAGAGTGATGAACATAAAAAGGCCAAGTCTCTTCCTTCGTCCCCTGCTGGGGACCCTCAGGAACCGAGACCCAAGAAAGCTAAGCTTTCCAGTTTGGATTTGACTTCTTCAGCCTAAACCTTCGGCACTGAGGCCATCGGCACCATCTGAGACCTTGGCACTGACTAGTGTGCCCCATACCTCATCAGTACCGAGGAGCTCCTTGGTTTAGACTCCCTCACCAGCACCGATTGTCCAGTCTATGCAGACTGTTATGACGTCGATGGATGTTTCGACACCCATTTCCTTTTCGGCTCCGACAACTTACCCAGCACTGACTACCCTCTCGATACTGACCATTCAGTTTTCTTCACCAATGTTTTTGGCTCAGGCCTTAGTGCCGACAACCACTTTGGTACCGACCTCATTGTTGGTGCAAACCACGCCTTCGGCACCGATAATTTCCTCGGTGCAGACACTAGTAGTTCAGTCCATTACAGCTCCGTTGTTCTCAGTGCAGACCACCTCCATGATGGGCACCAAGTTTGCTCCGTCCTTGGATAGACCTGACTCTCCTTCAGCCATGTTCGTGAAATCCGCTAGAAGCCTCTCTGAACATGATGTGTTGCGTTTTGTGGATCAAGTGCTTTTGGCCAGAGGTATCCTGCCCCCCAGGACCTATCCTTGCTTGGGAGGTGATCACCCTTTACCAAAGACCCCTACTTATTCTCCTCCTTCATTACCTTTGAAGCCCCTTGATATGGCACAGTCTTCCCCCACTATGGTTCCTTTTATGGACCTCACTAAGGAGCCACAGTTGCCTTTGTGGCAGGAGAGTCTTGTCATGGCCCAGGATGTCAGCTGTGGTGTACGTACTTTGGCATTTCACAGCCATCCAGGGACTCCGAGTCGGCAGGCTGAGCCACTTAGGTGAGGGGTGACCCCTGCCCTGGGCCCCCATCCCTCTTCAGGTGGACCGTCCTTCCAGCTTATGGAGAAGGCTCTGGTGTCAGTTGGTGATCCTGTGCTATCACTCTCCCCACTCTCCTCTGGACCGCAGTGTACACAAGCCACTCCTAGCAGACACCGGGCGTAGGGGCCTCAGGACATACTTCCACAGGAGACCCCTATTGAGCTGTCTTCCCCAGCTTCTCCCTCTGAGAAGATCATCAAAAGAGCTTGTGCAAGAGGAAGCACATGGACTCCACAGAGGAGTCCCTTACTGAAGACACAGACTTTGATGATGGGGAAGGGTCCCCTCGATCACCCTCTGAGGTATCCTTTGGTGATATCCTTGAAATCCTTAAACAGAGAGGTGACTGGCAGCCCTCTAACCCGACCTCTGAACAGTCTGTGTTACTGCAGGCCTTTTGGGCCTGGCCCACTACCTCCTGGGTTACTCCACCTGCCGATGAACTTGTCCGGCTCATCGTGCAGCATGCGTGGAAGGCTCCTGACACCATTGAGGCCATTTCCCAGAGGCCAGATAAAATTTTGTCCCCTCCTGCTAGTGATCCCCATTAGTTCAAAGGTCTTCCTGCAGATGCTTTGGTGTTGGTGGCCGTAACTAAAAAGGACCTGGCGGAAGAAGAAAGCCAGACTGTCCAGCCGCCCAACAAAGAGTCCTGGGCTCTGGACAGAATAGGGAAGCGTACTTTTGCATCAGCGAACTTTGCAGTCGGGTCCATGAACTATATGGCATATTTTGCCAGGCTTCAAAGAGACTTAATTTCTGAGCTCTCTGAAACTTTGGCTGGAGCTGTCTCTGATGAGGTCCATGACAAAGTGGCCTCTCAGCTAGCCACCATTGAATTGATATCTAACTCCTCCATGCACCTGATATCTCACACATCAGAAGGAGCAGCTAGAGTGGCGGGTTCAGGCATTGTTCTGAGATGACATGCCTGGATGCACTTGTGTAATTTCACGGAACCCTTCAAGGCTTCCTTTCTCAACGCTCCCATCGAAGCCTCATCGTTGTTCGGACCCAAGGTTAAAAGCACACTGGCCAGATGTGAACAGGATGGTAAGACCTTTTCTGCGGTGGGTGTCTGTTATTCTTCATCTCAACGGGCTTTCTCCAGAAACCAGAAGAGTGGGAAGATATGGCACAAAAAGTCTCAAGGTTCTTTCCGTGACACACAGGCCGAGTTCTCCCCTAGAGGCAGACGGGGAAACTCTCAGGGAAGATGCCCCTTTCAGGGCAGAGGGGGTTTGTGTTACCAGGGTTTCAGGGATTCTTTCCCTGGCCAATCTTACCACCGCTCTTAAAGAGTGGCCCAACTGCTTTCCTCTGGAAGTGGTTGAGGGTTGTTTCTCTTTGTACCCTTCTGCCTGGCTAACCATTACCACTGATTCTTGGGTACAAAGGATAATAACCAGAGGTTATCATATCCCCTTTGAGCTTTGTTCCACTCCCTTAACAAGCTTACCCGATGTTCCACCCAGTCAAAGGGAAGAAGCAGCATTAGAGATTTCAAAGCTGCTAAGAAAAAGAGTCATCCAAATAGTCCCTCCAGACCAGATAGGATCTGGATTCTACTCAAGACAATTTTGGTGCCAAAGAAAACCGGGGACTGGAGACCAATTTTGGATCTCAGTGTACTGAACAAGTTTGTAAAAGTACAGAAATTCCGGATGGTCACAATGCAGTCTATCCTTTCGCTTTTGGAAAAAGATGATTGGATGTTCTCGATAGATCTTTAAGATACGTACTACCACATAAAAGTGGACAGACCATCAAGAAGATTCCTTCACTTCCGTGCGGGAGCCAGTCATTACCAGTTCAGAGTACTGCCCTTCGGACTCTCTATAGCCCCCAGAGTGTTCACAAAGTGTATGGCAGTCATCACAGCTCACTTGCGACTACAAGGATTCCAGGTGTTTCCATACATAGACGACTGGCTCATCTCCGCCCCTACTAGACATCTATTGTAAGAAGCCCTGGCATACTCTTTCCTCACTGCAGAAAGGCTAGGCATAACCATAAACTGGCAAAAATCCAATCTCACCCCATCTCAGTCCACAGAATTCATAGGGGTCATCTTGAATACAAAGAATTGCAGAGCATCCATTCCAGAGCACAGAATTGTAAAGATAAAGCAGCAACTGATTCCAATCCTTTCAAGGGAGAAATCCACAGCTCATTCTGTTCTCCAGTTGTTGGGTTCCATGGCAGCCTCCATTGCGATTGACCCCCTGGCCAGGTTTCACATGAGGCTTCTTCAATGGCTACTGCTCACCCAATGGTATCCCTTTCAGTACCCCCTTTCAACCAAGATTCGGGTAACTCACAGGTGCAAACAAGATCTAAATTGGTGGACGGCGCACAATCCATCACAATGGTCTCACCCCTTCTCCCCCAACAGCCCAAGGCTACAGTGACCACGGACGCCTCCCTGATGGGGTGGGGGGTCTATTTCAGGGACAGACAGTCCAAGGTACTTGGTCCAAAATGGAGGCCTATCTGCATATAAATGTTCTAGAGCTGAGGGCGGTGCTTCTGGCGTTGCAAGCAGTACATTCCCTGCTGCCATCTGGGACTATTGCGATACAATAAGACAACATGGTGGTGGTCTGGTACATCAACAAATAAGGTAAATCCAAATCTTACCCACTCTGTCGAGAGGCCATAAGGATATGGAAATGGGCAATGGCTACCAACCACTTTCTTCTAGCAATGCACATTCCCAGGAGTTCCAACGTGATAGCAGACAGACTCAGCAGGTGTATTCTACAACCTCACAAGTGGTCCCTGAATCCCTTAATAGTGGCGGAGATTTTCAACTGCTGGGGTCTTCCTTGCTGCAACCTCTTTGCGTCCCTGACCAACTACAAATGCAGCAACTATTTCACCCTGATTCCCCCTGCGGGGCAGTCACTCAGGGACACTCTAGTCCATGATTGGCCCTCGGGTCTGCTTTATGCATTTCCACCTCTCCCCCTCATTCCCCAGTTTCTGAAGAAAGCCAGCTGGTTGAAGAGCAAAGTAATCCTCATAGCACCATATCGGCCTTGTCAGATTTGGTTTCCCTTCCTTTGGCTTCACCTGCTAGATCAACCGTGGATACTCCATCCAACCCCGGGGTTGATCTCCCATCCGCAGAATCTGATTTACTCCAACTTGAACAGCCTGAAGCTCATAGCTTGGCTCCTCCAATTCCTTTGATTGCCAGGCAGAATGATCTTTTTTTGCCAGTACATGACATTCTTATTGCATCTCATAAGTCTTCCACCAGAATTACATATCTCAGCAAGTGGAAAAGATTTACTTTTTGGCTGAAAGAAAAACAAGTAGATCCTTTTTCAGCACCAGTGTCGATAGTACTGGAATATCTGTCTACCCTATTTCAGTCCGGTCTATCTGCCTTTACCATTAGAGTTCATTTGGCTGCAATATCTAATTTTCGTGGTGGTGTCCAAGACTCTTCTCTTATGTCACACAAATTATGCAAGACTTTCATAAAAGGTGTGAATCATCTAAGACCCCCTTTTAGAGAACCTACTCAACCATGGGATCTGTCATTAGTCCTACAAGCTTTGACAATGCCACCTTTTGAACCAGCTTCTTCTTGTGACCTCAAATATTTGTCATGGAAAACCTTGTTTTTGGTTGCCATTACTTCTGCCAGATGTATCTCTGAGCTTCAAGTCTTATGCATCAACAGACCATATTTGATTTTTCATAGAGATAGAGTGTCATTGAGAGCAAGTCCTTCCTTTCTGCCAAAAGTGATCTCGGAAATGTCCATTAATCAAACCATTGAATTGCCAGTTTTCTTCCCCAATCATTCAAACAGAGGAGTGTATTGCCTACATACCCTAGATATTCACAGGCAAATTTGCTTCTACTTGAACAGGACTAAGGCTTCTCGTAAATCAGACCAGTTATTTTTGGCCTATTCTGGACCTAGATTAGGATGTGCTGTTGCTAAGGTCACATTGGCTAAATGGATAAAAGACTGCATAACCTTCATTTATAGAAAACGTAATATTCCATTACCTACTACCATAAAGGCTCATTCTACAAGGTTGGTGGCAACTTCTGCTGCCTTCCATGCCAGAGCCTTTTTACATGACATTTGTGCAGCTGCAACTTCGGCTACTCCTTATACTTTTATCAATCATTACAAATTGGATTTGGCCTCCAGGGGAAGAGCATCTTTTGGTTCTATGGTGCTCTGGAATGTCCTTCCATGAGAGCCTCCCAGGAATAAAGGAAGCTGGGGACTCTGTCCCACATGTAAGGACTGAACGAGGATTAACAATATCAGATAAAGAAGTTATGTCTTACCATAATGTTCCATCTGTGTTGTTGATCCTCATTCAGTCATTACGACCCTCCCTCCTTCCCCTCCTGTGGCTTCTAGTGGATCTCACCATCCGGTTCTGTTAGGTCATTTGACCAGAGGTAGCCTCTACCTTCTTTTGACTTGCAAACTCAGTCTGAGGTAACAGGGAGAGGGGAATTCTGGGTAAGAGTTTTTAGCTCGAGAGTTTGTAGCTGGTGCGAGCTTGGAAGATGGCCGGCTCGGTTCCAAGGTAGGAACCAATACCCACATGTAATGACTGAACGAGGATCAACAATACAGATGGAACGTTATGGTAGGTCATAACTTCTTTTTTTGTTGATCTTTCTCCTCTAACCTGGTACACACCAACTCCCACTAGGAACCACTCTGTTAGTCCAAACACAGTATGTACTTGAGTCAGTGGGTCCTTGTACATAGCCTGCAGTAATTCTAGCAATGTTTCTTGAACTTTGATCCATTGCAGGACTACCCAAATCAGCTTTCTTGGGCTCTTGTCATATGCTTTCTCCAAGTCCACGAATGCCCAGTTGGACTCTTTCCTCATCTCTGGGTTCTTTGAACTATGTGTGTCACTGCAAACATTGGGTCAGTGGTACTGCATCCTGATCTGAATCCCAACTCCTTATTTCCCATCTTACTATACTTTGTGCTACCCTGAGTATTAATTTACCAGTCACCTTCCACAGAACGTCAGTGCAGTGTGATAGAAGTTTGATTCCACCATACTGCAGTTGTAAATGAGCCCTTTGTTCTTGTACACTGGAACAAGAATGCTTATTCTCCAGTCATCTGGGTTGTACCTTTCTCTCCATTCTGCTATGCGTACCCTTTGGAGGCATCTCTCCGCTGCCTTACCCACCTTCTTGATCATATCTGCCATGACCTCATACAAGTCTGCTACTTTCCCTGAATTCATTTTTCTCAGTACTATTCTTACTCCTTCTAGGGTGGGCTTCTCTTCTTCTTTCATTGTAGGTTGTGTCTGGGGGTAGTACAGCTACTATGGGGTTTTCTTCATTCAGAAGCTGCTGGAAGTATGCCTTCTATTGGCCTTTGATGTTCTGTGAAGTGGTGAGCAGGTTGTTGCTGCCATCCCTTATGAAGGATGCTGGATAACTATTTTCTTTATCTTTCTGTCTTTGCCTTGCAACCTGATAAGAGTTTCTTTGTGCCATATGCTGAGTCACTTTCCAGACGTTGGTAGAGTGCCTCTGATGCCTTGTTCTTTGCTATTGCAACTGTTCTCTTAGCCTTTTTTTAGCCAACCGGTATTCCTTCTTAACCTGGTCCATCTTTTCTGTCTCCCACTTTTCCTGCACTCCTTTATTTTTTTGATGACTTCCTAGACTTCTGCTTTCCACTACTAACTTTTCTTATGTACCTTATTCCTGTACCAGGCTTGGATAGACATGTGTCCTATAGTCCTCACACATACTGTTTTGAAGTGCTGCCATTCTTCTTCAGTTCCACCGATTTCCTCTTCTTCCTGAAGTGTTAGATCCCAGAGCATTTCCTTGAATTTCTTTGCTTTCTGTCCAGTCAACTTCCTCAACCTCGTGGCTGTTGACCTTAGAGCATTCTCTGACCATTGCTGAGTATGGCAATCAGTGGTTTATGCTGCAGGCTGACTGTTCCACTGGGAATGGCTTTGCAATCTGCGATGTTCTTTCCTTACTAGGAAGAAGTACAGCTGAGTTGCATGTCTGCCACACTCGTATGTGATCTTGTCACTGTTCTTGCTGAACCATGTGATTGCCACCATCTAGCCATTTGCCAGACAGAAGTCTAGAATGATCCCTCCTTCTTTATTCTTGTTGCCCCATCCATGTGGACCCAGGCATTCTTCATTTCCTGATCTGTCGATCTTGATATTTGCATTCAGGTCTCCCATTATCAGCACCAACTCATGTTGTCCAGCTTTATCTAGTATGTCCTGCAACTGCTGCCTGAATGCTCTCTTTTCCTTGCTATCCTAACCTTGCTGTGGTGGTAATGAGGAAGTTAGATACCATCAATATTCAGGCTTTGCTGCATTGCCCTTCCTCTTGTCTCCTGAATATTGATGGTATCTAACTTCCTCATTACCATCATGCTGTTCATTTCCAAGCTTCATCCTGACAGTGTGAACCTGTATTGAGTGTAACAATTCTTGGTTCATTTTGATTATTATGATTTATTTAAAGTTGATAAAGGTTTTAAACATTGTAATTTGACCAGATTGGAAAAGTTATTATTTGACACACTCAAGAAAGATAAGTCCATTAGAATTATAAAGCCTGATAAGGGTGGTGGTCTTGTGATTATGGATTCTCTCGACTATTCTGCTGCTATGCTCAAAATTGTACAGGATTCTTCCTTTTATATGCAGGTATCCTGTAGTGAGATTAATATTGCATACTGCAGAATTGGTTTGTTTTGGATGATTTTTTTTGGAAGAAAGAATTTCAGATGAAACTTTTCACTTTTTGAAGGCAGACAAACCCTATGTTCCTACTATATTTAGCATACCCAAAGTCCACAAAGGTATCTACAACTTAAAATTGAGACCAATTGTGGCCGCCAATGTTTCAGTTACACAGTTTTGCTACTTTTATTGATGGACAGCTTGAACCCTTGCTTTCTCTTTAAACCCACATTCTTAAAGATTCCTGGGATTTTCTGGGGAGGTTAATGCCAGATAAATGGTCAGCTAATGTGTGTTTTCTCAAAGTTGATGTAGTAGATCTCTTTACCTCCATTCCCAGTTCTGATGGTTTAGATTTATTTGTTGAGAGTTTGATTTCTTGTCCATTTTTAGTGGCTTCTGATATTCAGTTAATTACAGATATGATGGAAATAGTTCTTGACAACAGCTATATTTATTTTTAAGGCAAATTTTATAAACAGATCAAGGGTGTTGCTATGGGTGTGGTGTGTATACCATTTTTTCCTTATCTGGCCTTATTAGTATGGGAAAGATCGGTCATATTTGTTTCTAAGTTTTATATATATTGTAAACTTTATTTAAGAGTTTTAGATATTTTTATTTTATGGGAAGGACCAAGTGATTTTTATTAATGAATGTATTGATTTTTCTGAACAACAGTACTTCATACTTTAGATTTACATGGAATTATAATAAAAAAATGATTAATTATTTAGACACCTTAATTGCATCAAATGATAATAAGTTTTCTTTGACTATTTATAGAAAACTGACTTTTAGTAACTCTTATTTACATTTTAGTAGTTTACACCCCACTAATCAAAAGAGGAGCCTTATAAAAGACCAATCTATTAGAATTGCCTGTATGACTTCTAATAAGGATGATTTAAAAAATGGAATTGGAGAAACTAGAGTTAATGTTTCTCAAAAGAGGCTACCCCTTAAACTTCATTAGAGAAATTATTGATGAGGCGTTTGTGAGATAGGGTGAAAGATATAAACAACTCTTAGGTGTAGGTTTAAGTGAAGAATTAAAAGAATGTGCCAAGGGGGCTAAATTAATATCTGATACTTATCAGCATGTACTGATTATTGAGTATAATAACTGGACTAAAAAAGTTAAGAATGTTGCAATTAATAATTGGAACATTCTTAAGACCAACTCTGTATTGTTGGATTTTTTAGGATATCAGCCAAAAGTTGTCTTTAGAACAGCATCAAATGTTAAAAAGTTACTAGAGATGGGTAATAATGACATTGTTAAGGGTACTGACACTGTATTTGTAGGTACAAGGAGATGTGGCGCCTGTAAGCAATGTCCCTTCATTTTGACGGAAGAATTTTTAATTCTTAAGAATAACATGCATAGTAAAATCAAACTAAGGAATGGGAAGCAAGACTATAGGAGTTGTATATATTGCAATATGTTTAAACTGTCCTAATTTTTATATAGGTAAGATGGAATGGGCATTTCATAAAAGAATCTACAAGCACATTTTTTATATTAGATCATGTAATAATAATAATGCCCTGTATAAACATTCTGTTTTATGTGAAACTTTCAAGGGTTACAGCTTCAGATATTGGATTAGGTTGTTAATAATCCAAGGGGTGGAGAATGGGAGACATGGTTAAAGTTTAAAGAGTTACTATGGCAACTTAGGTTAGAGGCTATTAACCCCCCTGGATTAAATGACAATATTTCCATCCTTTCTGCTTTAAGAGTTAAGGTACTTAACTTGTAGGTATTTGATCAACTAATCAATAATTTTTGCCAATTAATACTACTAGAATTGTTTTCATTTTTTTTTAATTTTGCTTCATGGGAGAATAACATTTTATAAAAAAATTGATACATCTTGCTTAAGATCATCTTTAAATATTTTTTCAATATAATTAATGTATGTTATTTATATTTATGTTATTAGTGTCAGCTAAGATGTTTTTATTGGTTTTATATGCATATATAAAATTTGCTGTATGAATACATTTTATATATTTTATACATTTTTGTTTTGTCATTTGGAAATTACTGTCATTATGTTTTTATACACAGGATATTAGGGTTTAGTAGAGATGTTCCTATTAGGTTTATATTGCATTTAGAATGCCTTGTATGCTATTTTGCACTGTGACAATAATACTTTGGTTATATAAGGAAGTAGTTTCTAAGGAGTGTCAGTTCTGATGAAGCTCTGGTTCACATAATGAAAGCACTAAACTGTTTTTATTTTTTCATTTGAAATAACTGTTCTTCACAGTAAGATAATTTAATTTCAACTTTGTATTATTTGGTTGGCATTTCTGCACTTAACATTATTGGTATTGTGTTCCAGAGTCTGCTATCAACATACGTACCTAAGTTCCTGATGATTGTGTAAAATTTAAGTGGAATGTTATCTGTATCATAAGCTGTAGTGATGCTAGATTTACTAAAGGAAACTATGCTGCATTTCTTCATGTTACGGGTAAGCCCATGATTAATACACCAAGCATTTGTTTGGTCCAGCCCTTGCTGCAGAATTTGACTGTCAGAATAGGACTTGTTAATCACTCACAGTATGCAATCATCAGCAAATTTGGTTAGTTTAAAGTCCCTTTATATCAGCTTTTATGTCATGCAAATATGTGCCAAAGAGAAGGGGACCCAAGACAGAGCTTTGCACCACTAGTGACATTTTTCTGTCTAGAGAAAATACCCCTGACCTTAGCAATATGAGTTCAGCCAGACAGACAATTACCAATTTAGAAAACTATATATATGGTTTAATGTTGAGGTGGGAGAGTTTGTCAGCAATCCCAGCATGGAGGATCAGGGCCAAACTTAGCAAATGCGAGGCTCAATTGGGGCCATTTTTGTTGGGGGCCCCTGGTAACTATCCCACCTACTATCATAAATACCC
>NC_056743.1:799501098-799523598 GCF_019279795.1 Protopterus annectens | reverse complement strand
ATGAAGTTCTTACCAGTAAGAATGAATGCGCTTATCTAATAAATCATTTAATCTGTGGCTGGATTTGTTTTGTTTCCATTTTTTAGTCCATTTGGATTAGCTTTATTGTGAACTGTTGGCTGGTGCCTTTGCATTACATTGAGCTGTTTCAAGTGCAGTCCATTATCTTTCAGAAGCCTTCCTGTGCATCAGTTTGGATTCCAATCAGGAAGCAACACAATTGACCCAAAGTTTAAACTGAGACAGATAGTCAAGAAGATGCTAGAGATGAGGAAAGAGTCCAACTGGGCATTCCTAGACTTACTAAAAGCATAAGACGAGGTCCCAAAAAAAATGATTTGGGCAGTCCTGTGGTGGTTTGAAGTCCCACTAACATTGGTAGAATTAGTGCAGGCTATGTATAAACACACAATGACTCAAGTACGAACAGTGTTTGGTCTAACAGAGGGGTTCCAAGTGGGAGTGAGTGTGTATCAGTGTTAGCTCTGAGCCCACTGTTGTTCATCTGGTGATGGACTACATTAGTAAACAGGTTGGACAGGTCAACAAAGTTGCTGTATGCAGATGATGTGGAATTACATGCAGACTCTGAGCAAGAACTTCAGCAAAGGATAGGGAAATGGAAAGTAAAACTGAAGGCACATGGGATGAAACTGAGTACAGATAAGGTAGATATAATTGTATCGAATGTGGAAAATCAGAAGAAGCCGAGAAATGAAATAGAAGAGAAAGTAGTGGAACAGGTTAAATAGCTTCAAATATCTGGGAGGGGTGGTTGAGGAGAAGGAAGGTCTGAATTAAGAGGCCAAAGTTTGAATCAGAGGGACTGCAACCAAGTGGCACAGATGTCAGGGGTAGTATATGACAAAAATATGCCAAAGAAGCTGAAAAGTAACATGTACAAAACAGTGGTCAAACAGTACTACTGTATAGTGCAGAAACCTGAGCAGTAAATGCAGAGCAGTTGAGGAAGCTAGAGGTGATAGAGATGAAGTGCTTGAAAAGGGTGGTAGGGTACACACTGTGGGACAGATGAAGAAATGGAGATATCAGATCAGAAGCCAAAGTAGCTCCAGTTGCAGAAAAGGTCAAAAGGAAGAGATTACAGTGGTTTGTGCATATGTGATGTGCAGAAGACGATCTGGTGAAGAAGATTTGGGACAGATGGGAAGAAGGCAAGATGAAATGAGGTGTCCAGCAAAGAGGTGGATAGATTGTGCAACAGTCAGGCATGAGTGTTGAAGAAGGTAAGAGTATGGCATTGACTCGAGAGAGAGATGGTGACATTTGACATGACACCCCCACCTCATATAGAAAATGGGAAAAGGGGGGGGGGTTGATGATAATGATGATTCAATGAATATGCAGTGCTGAGTGATTATTGCAAAATTCATAACAAGCTGCCAACTGTTCAGATTAACACTGTTGTAACATACTGCAGAAGGGCTGCACTCCCACTTATTTTTTTTTACAGTTAAATTGCAAACTTCCACACAACTTGGTATGAATAGTCATTTTATGTATTTGCTGTATGAGACTAGAAATGCACCATACTGCAAATCTTGTTCCTGTTGTAAATGTACATACAATGCTTTTGAAAGGAAACAAGCTCCTCTTCTTGCACTCCACATTGCCTTAATTACACTAATTCCTTGGTTGCTTAATCACAGATCAAGAACTATGTTATTTATGAATAGCAGTAGCACAGTTTAATTGATAGAATTACCAATGCAGTATGAAGCTTGTTTTTGCTACAAATTTGAATGCAACATATTTGCAGGGTATCAACCCCACATACCCTGCCCATGGGGAGGGGGCTTCATCCTCCATGCCCCCTTACTTAAATGTAGTAACTTTAAGGTCACACAAATGGGGGCAGTAAGCATTTATGAATAGGACTGTTTAATTCCACAGAACTGTGACAAAACATTCCCATAATAAACCACTTCAGTTCATTGAAGCATTTCTGGTAAAATGAGTCATGCCTGGCATAAACAACAAGCTCCTTTGCTGTGTGGACCATAATTATAGCATTTGATAAGCCAGACATTTACTACACTGTAGTGACAGAGACAGAGTGCATGAAGCATCTTGATTACACCCTGATATTGGGGAAAAAGACAAGCTTGTTAAGCATTTTTCTAATGTCAGAAAGGTGCTTACCAAGCTTTTGTTAAAATCAAGTCTCTTGTTACAAATAAACCACCAGCAAAAACAGTGGCAGAAGGTAAAATAGCTTTGTGAGTATTCTTTGTACAGCATGCACTCTTTATGCACTCCTTATGCATAATAGTCATCTACCACGTGGTGGTGCAGCGGTTAGAGCAATGGGGTTTGAAATACAAACCTACTTTAGGCATTGATTTTACCCAAATTCAGAATACTGGTAAGAAGAAAGGTGAAGTCAAAGGTAATTTTACCCAGGCATGTGTTATACAATACGGTCCTTTGTACAGCGAAATAAAAAATATTCTTCACAAGAATTGGAACATTTTTAAAGTTGACCAAGATATTTTTTGGGCAGTTGGTGATCAGCCCATTTTTTTCTACCAAAGTTGGTCGTAATTTGAAGGGAACCTTGGAGGGTAGTGTAACAAGAGGAAATGATAGGAGGCATGAATTCACTAGAGCCTGTGGGTGTTGTGCACAACAGGAGTGGCCTTTGGTCAACTGGTGCCCTAGGCAAAAGAGTTCCACACCGCCCTGCAGCACACCAATCAGTGGCCCCATCTTGGTCTACTTACAGCCAATAAATACTGGAAAGCGCCCCTGCTAGAGCTGCACCCTAGGTGGCCGCCTAGTTGGCCTATGCCTAAGGCCGGCTATGGTGCACAATGTAGTTACATCTTGCAGGCAGAAAGTTTGGTTTTAAACAGCAGGACTAAAAATACAGTATTTTTTAAGAAAGGTAACTGCTTTACTAAGCACTTAGTATATTTGGCCAAGTGTAATACATGCACAGGATTTTATATTGGGAAGACGGAGAGAGCCTTTAAGTCCACGATTTATGAACATCTTTACGAAATAAAAAATGAAAAGGCAACTAATGCCCTGTATAGGCATAGTAGAATATGCACTGGTTTCTCAGGTTTTAAATTTAGTATTTTAGATGTTGTTCAAGTTAACCCTAGAGGAGGGGACTGGAAGAATGTTTTAAATAAAAAAGAGCTTATGTGGCAACTAAGGCTTGCTGCTAATTTTCCCCCAGGATTGAATGATTTTATTTCTATTATACCAGCCTTGAAAGAAAAGGCTGGAAATATATAAACAGCATAATATTAGACATAAAGTGGATCAATTTTTATATTCTGGCTGTTCTTTAAGTTGAATTTTAACATATATATATATAAATTATACATAAAAATCATTTTTAAGCATGTATTTTTTAAAGAAAGTTTTTATATGACTTTTTTCTTTAAATAAGAATGGTTCTCAGTAGAAGTAGTATTAATTATTAATTAACTAATTATCAACAAGGGTTGAAATGATTGGTGTGTTTAAACTAATTGGTTAAGTTGATATTTAAGATTTTGGCTGCATGTACCTATTGTTCTGATGAAGTCAAACTATTTTGATGAAAGCGCTCAACCTGTTATTATGTGAATAAAGGTGTGTTTCCATTTGCCCTGCTGGTGATTTTTGGTTTCAGTTTATGACTTTTCATCAGTGTTTGCCATTCATTTGATTTTCAGTGATTTTTGTGGCATTTTGGACTTATGGATTCCTTGGACTCTTTGGGATTGCCTGCTAACATCGGTACAGGGCAGTCCATGGAGATTCTGGAGTTAAAAAAGGATGTGTCTGAATTATAAGGAGAACTGACCTGCCTTATTGAGCTTTTTTCTCAGAAAGCTAGTAGCGGTTGTTCTTTGGAGCTGAGCCCTAATTTTAAGGGCAGTTCAGATCGTGGTAAGCAACGCTTACAACAAGACTTTTATTTTAGAGATGTTCCCCAAGGTAGAGAGGTTTGAGGACATAATGACATCATCATGGAGGCTGTTATTCACGGCAATGGTTCCTGTTTGTCTTCTGAATGATGAGAAGAACTCCCTAATAAGAACAATGGTAATGATTTTTCTGCTGGTTTGCCTCGGCGGAATGGGGCTATTTATTCCGACGATGATATTGGCATTATAGAAGCAGAAGAACTGGATATGCAGCAACAAAAAAAACGGCAGCATTAATCCAGGTACTGTTTCTTCTGCTTTTTTTAATGTGAGATCCCAGGTGGGGGTAGCTGCTTCCACCAGATGCTCAAGGGATACTGTGTGTATATCTAGTTCCCCAAAAGGTCCTGGAAAGACTAATGTAAAATTTAATAACTTTTTAATAAAAAATACTGTTTTTCTGAGCCTAATGGGAAGTATTCAAGCAAGCAGGAGTATGAAAAATGTGAACCAAAGGACTATCCTTCTATAAAGGAAATGATTTTCACCTTTGAAAAAAAGTATAACTTAAAGACTTTAAACATGGAAACAGTGTATTTTAATGAATGCATAAGGTTAAAGGTGGTCCCTCAGGGGCTACGTGTTTTCAAGTTTCCCTTTGGTCTTTATTATGATTTTGACATGGTCAGTGATTTTGTTGCCTTGTTTGACAAATGGGGAATTGAGCTGCTTCAGAAAGTGGTATGTTTTCATGAACAAATGAGAGTTAAAATTCAGAAAGAGGTGGAGGAGTTGAACTCCAAAATTTTAAATGATTTGCTGTTTCCACAATACGAGGAGTTCTATTGTAAAGTTCTTGATAGGGTTGATAAAAAAATGTAATGTTCAGTTTTTAAAAAAGAAGAGAACGTTGAGTAGAGATATTAAACAGTATCAAAGCAACAATGTTTATCCCACAAATAAGTTAGTTATGAATGGGCCCAGGCCAGAAACTGAAGGATTCAAACTCCATTTTCGTGATGAGGTGGGTTATGTTGATGTTTATGAGAGTGGAGGTGTAGCACCATCTGAACACTCCTTTGTGGAAGAACACTTAGACCAAGGGGATTTTCCACCCCTGAGCTGCCCAGAAAGAATAGCTAGCAGGCAACAGGGAACTCAAGTTTATTCTTCTTCCAACTTTCCCCCCCGAAAGAACAATTCCTACAGGGGAAGGGGCAGGGGCAGATATTACTGATACCCATTCCAAAGTTGTTCACTCCTTTCAAGGTTTTAATATTTACAATTACACCGAGAGGGCTATTTGTGAGGAATTTTTTCCGTTTTTTCTAAAGGTTTTAAATTTGTTCCCACTAGAATTCCAGACATAGCGAAAGTTTTATTAGATTTGCAAATGTATACCAGGAATAGTATTAACTACAATAATCAATCTATTTTTAAGAAAAGTAGTGTGTATAATCCACCCCTCCATTCTTTAATAGCTACGTTTGAAAAAGTGGTTAAAGAAGACGTTTATAAATTATGGATTGACAACAAGAAGTTTTATTACAACTTGAATCAAAAAGAGAGGGATTTGCTTTATGAATTAAGGCAAGATAGGAGCATCCGTATAATGACCCCAGACAAGGGGGGTGGTATAGTCATTTTTAATACAGAGGAATACAATAATATCATGCAAGCTATTCTATTTAATGAGGAAAATTATTTACAGGTATCCAAAAATCAGATTAATATTTCCTATCAGTGTATTGATAGTGTTTTGGAAGAGTATATTTTGGAATAGAGGATTAACCAAGAGGCGTACAATTTTCTTTTGAACTCCTTTCCTAAAATACCTGGATTTTTTGGCATACGCAAAGTCCACAAAGATGTTTTGGTGCTCCCTTTTAGAACCATAGTAGAGGCAGGAGGGTCAAAGACACAGTTTGGCAGTATTTGTGGATAAAATGGTCAAACATGTTATGGAGGGAGCTGCCCATCTTATACAAGATTCCTGGGAATTTCTTAGTCAAATTAAATCTGTCCTTCAGTCCCCAGATGTCATCTTCCTGACTATTGATGTTCAAGAGTTGTTTTCCTGTATTCCCAGGAGAGAAGGATTTGAATACTTTGAAGAAACTTTATTCGCCTGCTCCAGCTTGACCCCTGAAAAAGTTAAGCTTGTTTGTGAGATGATGGCCTTAGTTTTGGATAATAATTATATATTTTTCGAAGGCCAATATTATCAGCAAATAAAGGGAGTTGCAATGGAGGCAGCTTGTGCCCCCGTTTATGCTTACATTTTTATGTTGGGGTGGGAGATGGAATACATTTTTCAGAGTATTCTGCTGACATATTATATTACAGTAGATTCCTGGATGATATTTTTATTTTATGGAAAGGAAATAAGGACCAAATTCCAGGTTTCACTGATTATTTGAATAGCACCAGAAGATTTTTGAAATTTACTTTTGATTGCCTTGAAAAGGAAATTCATTATTTAGATACCACTATAATAAAAGATGAACAAGGTTTTAAATCTAAGATATATAGGAAAAAAGCCTTTTGTAATTCATATCTTCATTTTACTAATCATCACCCCCTTTTTCAGAAAAAGAGCATTGCCAAGGGGCAAGCTATTAGAGTAGCACAAATGACTTCTCACAAGGAAGATGTTGTTCAGGAATTTAAAAATGTAGCCAATATGTTTGTGGAGAGGGGGCATCCTATTGTATTGTGGAAAGCATTTTGGAAGAGGTTCTTGAGCAATGGGGTTTGAAATACAAACCTATTTTAGGCATTGATTTTACCCAAATTCAGAATATTGGTAAGAAGAAAGGTGAAGTCAAAGGTAATTTTACCCAGGCATGTATTATAGCAATAACCCATGCCTGGGTGTGGGTAATGCTGGATTTACCCACGGAT
The DNA here is from genome assembly GCF_019279795.1 of Protopterus annectens. Classification (NCBI taxonomy): domain Eukaryota; kingdom Metazoa; phylum Chordata; order Ceratodontiformes; family Protopteridae; genus Protopterus; species Protopterus annectens. Next base: position 799,516,807 of record NC_056743.1, on the reverse strand, counting down.
GGCGTGGTTTGGTCCCGAGGGCGAAGCCCGAGGGACCAAACAAAGCCAACCGTGGGTAAATACAGCATTACCCACACCCAGAAGTGGGTTATTGCTATTATACCATGACATTATTTAAGAAAAGAAACTATTACTTTTCTTAAATAATGGCATAGTATAATGCCTGTTTACTGCCCTTCCACAGATGTCTGGCATCCGCAGCAGTTCTGATGTACTGCGCACCTGCGCAGTACATCAGAGCTGTGGGCAAAAGCAAAGGGGAAAGGAAGATCTCCGTTGCTTTTATTTTTAAGCTATGTTAAATGGGTTTAACATAGCGAGACAGTTTTAAAATAAGCAACGGAGATGTCCGTTGCTTATTTTAACTGTCTCGCCATGTTAAACCCATTTAACATAGCGAAAACAGTAAAAAAAGCAACAGAGATCTTGCTTTCTCCGTTGCTTTTTTTTTAAAACCTGTATCGCTATGTTAAATGGGTTTAGCATAGCGAGACAGCTTTAAAATAAGCAACGGAGATCTCCGTTGCTTATTTTAAAGCTGTCTCGCTATGTTAAACCCATTTAACATAGCGAGACAGTGTTTTAAAAGTAGAGTTATACTAATGAAAAAAAGTCCGGGTGACCGGACCTTTTTCCATTAGTATAACTCGATTTACAATGTGCACGCTGGCCAATCAGCGTGCACGTTTTGGGGGGGGTCATGGCATAATATACAATACAGTCCTTTGTACAGTGAAATAAAAAAATATTCTAAACAAGAATTGGAACATTTTAAAGTTGACCAAGATATTTTTTGGGCAGTTGGTGATCAGCCTTTTTTTTCTACCAAAGTTGTTCGTAATTTGAAGGGAACCTTGGAGGGTAGTGTAACAAGAGGAAATGATAGGAGGCATGAATTCACTAGAGCCTGTGGGCGATGTGCACAATGTAGTTACATCTTGCAGGCAGAAAGTTTGGTTTTAAACAGCAGGACTAAAAATACAGTATTTTTTAAGAAAGGTAACTGCTTTACTAAGCACTTAGTGTATTTGGCCAAGTGTAATACATGCACAGGATTTTATATTGGGAAGACGGAGAGAGCCTTTAAGTCCAGGATTTATGAACATCTTTACAAAATAAAAAATGAAAAGGCAACTAATGCCCTGTATAGGCATAGTAGAATATGCACTGGTTTCTCAGGTTTTAAATTTGGTATTTTAAATGTTGTTCAAGTTAACCCTAGAGGAGGGGACTGGAAGAATGTTTTAAATAAAAAAGAGCTTATGTGGCAACTAAGGCTTGCTGCTAATTTTCCCCCAGGATTGAATGATTTTATTTCTATTATACCAGCCTTGAAAGAAAAGGCTGGAAATATATAAACAGCATAATATTAGACATAAAGTGGATCAGTTTTTATATTTTGGCTGTTCTTTAAATTGAATTTTAACATGTATATAAAAATTATGCATAAAAATAATTTTTAAGCATGTATTTTTTAAAGAAAGTTTTTATATGACTTTTTTTCTTTAAATAAGAATGGTTCTCAGTAGAAGTAGTATTAATTAATAATTAACTAATTATCAACAAGGTTTGAAATTATTGGTGTGTTTAAACTAATTGGTTAAGTTGATATTTAAGATTTTGGCTGCATGTACCTATTGTTCTGATGAAGTCAAACTATTTTGATGAAAGCGCTCAACCTGTTATTATGTGAATAAAGGTGTGTTTCCATTCACCCTGCTGGTGATTTTTGGTTTCAGTTTACGATTTTGCATCAGTGTTTGCCATTCATTTGGTTTTTGTGCAGCGGTTAGCATTGCCGCCTCACAGCAAGAGATTCTCTGGTTCGATTCTCGGCTGGGGTGCCTTCTGTCCAGAGTTTGCATGCCCTCTCTGTGGTCGCATGGGTTTCCTTTGGGTGCTCCGATTTCCTCCCACATCCCAAAGACATGCTGTAGTTGGATTGGACACTCTAAATTGGCCCTAGGTGTGAGTGTGTGCATGTGTGTGCCTTCTGTGGAAGGTTGGGCGCCGGGCTGGCAACTTGACGCCATAAAACTCCACTGACAATCATGAGAGGACAGGTGTTCCACTGTGGTGACCCCTAATCAGGAAAACATCCGAAAGAAGATGCACAATAGTCATCTGGATTAATGGAGTGTTGTTCACATATGTGACTCTACCTGCTATATCATAATTCTTATTCATGTTATTACTGTCTTAATGATATGTAAACCAAGGAGCTCATGCATATACATCTTCTACAATAGATGATAAAGATTACAGTATTCAGACACTTTGCTGCTTTACACCTTCCTGTTTTTAGATGAAATGTTTAAATTATTTTAAAATATTGAAGGGAATACACTCATTGTTTTGTACCTCATTAGCTTTACTTAAATGTATTTCCATATGAGTCACTTTTTGCAAAATTAATGCCCTAGTGATACTAACTTGAAGTTTCTTTTGGTTAATTTATTGCTAGATTCGTCTTTATATTGTTGGGACCAGTTGGAAAAGCCCAGCAATACCATGAGATTGGCCGGTCCATGGCAACCTTAATGACTGATGAGGTATGAAGCAACAGTTTGTCATCAACATTTTGACTGCAGGCATTATTTCATACAGCTCACCTGTATATGTATGGTTTGCCTGAAATGGAGAACTGTAAACTACTTCTGATTTAAAATACAACTTAGATTATAAATAATGCAGTGTGTTGTCTAAAAACTACTTTATTCAATAAAATATTTTATTTTTATTCATTTTTATTTCATAATTTAATCTGGTAAGTGGGGTGGTCCACAGACCCTTTACTGACACAATCTGTGCCATAAAGGCAATGGTAGTATAACATATAAATAAGTTTGTATGTGTAATTAATCAACCCACATGATTCTGGAAAATGGGAGGTAATAGGAGTACCTGGAAAAAATAATACAGACATGGAAAGAACATGAGATGGATGATGTGCTGTGGTTCAGGCAGGTTTATAGCAACATTTATACTCTAGAGTAATTGGTGCAAGCTTTTTAAAGTACCTGACATTTCCAAGTTTGCACATCAGCAGTTTTTGGTACTAGCAGTGTCACCCTCCTTTCACTTCAGCTAAATTTTGTGTTCTTGAGTCCAGCAGTAGTATTTCCAGGTGAAAGCACCTGTACAACTTATCTAGTGAAATCCTGTCATATGGAGAATATAACCAAGAGACATTTGGCCCAGAACACATGATGTTCTACATGAGATGAAAATGTCATTAGATGACTCCAAATATATTCATTGCTTAGCTATTTGCTAGTTTCATTTTTTCAATTTACTTGGGCTTGCAACAGTCCAGTTTAGTCATTCAGAATACCTTTAGATTCAAGCAGTTGCAATGTAATACGAAATAGTACAGTGAATTATGAGATACAAACTGTCATTAATAAGCTTACTGTCAAGGGAAAAATAATTTGGAAATATGAACATGCTGACTGTCCTTGAACTGAAATCCAGAGTAAAAAAGGTCACTGACCACAAAGAATTCTTGTCTGCTAGTTTAGCACACAGGATTAAGGATATTAGCTGCTAACAAACTTTATTTTGCACTTGTGGTTCAATTCCTTCAGTTTCTGTTTGCCTACAGTACGACTCTTGAGTAAGCCACTTAGTGCTTCCTGGTCACTTCTAAAATGAGGCACTTGCTCCCAGTGAGCTTACTTTGTCAAAAATAAATCTGAACATTAGGGTAGTAACAGGGAGATCACCCCGTCTGTCAAAGTCATTCAAGGCAAACATCCTAAAAGAGCAGTAGCTTATATCTTAATTTATTCTCATGCCTCATATTACTTGAAGTATCATAAAAAGTGCAGCATTGGTAAAGTGGGAGGGACTTAGCAAGACAGATTCAAATGAAGGTATAACACACACAGACAGACACGCACATACACAAATATATATATATATATATATATATATATATATATATATATGATTCTATATTGACTACTCAAAGCAAAAAGTATTCAAAAAATGCATTCAAAATCCAACTTCTCAAACTCAAACACATGTTAACAACCGAAAACAAAAAAGCTTTAAAAGTAGTATTTTCACGGGGAGGAACACCTCCTGCAACTTATATATTCCAGCTCCAAGATCACACTATGGTGGGGAAAGGGCCAATACCCAATTCCCCACCATACCATGATCTTGGCCAGCAATTTACAACCTTTCTATATTCAATCATGTTTGCCAGTCTTCTCATTGTTCGAACAAGTGAACATTCAAACAGATACATAACACTAATATATATATATATATATATATATATATATATATATATATTTATTTATACATATATATATATATATATATATATATATATATATATATATATATACACATATATGGTTCCACTTTAAATTGTCGGATTACCAGAACATTGATTCGCATAACAGCAAGACAACATTGAAGGTTTAAAACAGCGAACTCCCAGAACGGTGAATTTCGCCTCCAGGAAACTAACCACTTAGTGACCACTAACGACCACAACATTGTAAACAAATTAAACCCATCGAAGTTGTGGGCTTTGCCCCCACAGCCCCCCACACCTCCCCTACCTAAATATACTAACTCCGAGATCACACTACAGTGGAGAAAAGGGCAAAAGTTGCCATGGTGCCTTAGTGGTTAGTTTCCTGGAGGCGAAATTCAACATTCCGGGAGTTTGCTGTTTTAAACCATCACTGTTGTTATCTTGCTGTTTCATGAGTTGATGTTTTGGTAAGTCTGGTAAGTTGAAGATTTCAAGGAGAACCATATATACATAATATATATATATATATATATATATATATATATATATATATATATATAAAATACAAACTGCATATGGTTGAGCAAGATCCCTGGTGGATGAAGCAAAATAAATAGTAAAGAAAAAGACATCCGCCACTCTTGAAAATTAACTTGTTGCCCCCCCCCCCCAAAAAAAAAAAAAAAAAAACACAGACCATGGTTTTACCTGGTTTAATTTCTCCATGTCTTTTGGTTTGTTAATACCAAGACAGGAATGGACCCCATTCCTAAATCAGGGTACCATTAAAGTTCATGAAATTGTTTCAGTCTCTGATGTTAGCCATAAGTGCTCTTTTGTGCTCCTGCAATGATCCCAGAATTGACTCCTTCTATAATTCTTGCTGAGTTACATGTATTGATAGCACATCTAGGCAAGACTCTAAATTCCTTTCTAATCCCTTCATGACATCATCACCTTTATATATAATCCCAAGAAGATGTGTAATCAATTCAAACACAGCAAAAAAATAAAGGCTGAAAATCAATAACAAAAATTAATCAATTTTAAACCAACTATTGTGTATAATATATATACATCTCACACATTATATATGATTATGCAAAATCATAACAAAAATATATAAAGAATAGCATTCACTATGAAATTGAATTCTGAATTAATTCATTGAAGACATCTAATGGAGAAAATGAGGTATTTCAACATTTCATTACAATTCAGTCTAGTATAGAAAAATGTTTATGTATTATAACTGTTCATTTAATCCAGGAGAGTACAAAGCTCCTATTTTTTATCATACACATTTGTTCACATATGTTATGAACCTTTTGCCTCACAAAACAATGAATTCAGAAGGTGTCAATTTTATCAATTCCTGTAACCATGAAATTAGCAGACGTATATATTAAAGAATGCTTATATAAAGCAATCCTTCCCTTTTTGCAACATAAAAATGCATTGTTTCCAAGGACAACATTTCTGTCCAACATGAAATGCATAACAAGAACATACAACACATAACTTACCCACAAGTAGTTAATTGTCAATACAAAAGACTTACTTGTAGTAGCAGTAGAGAAGTATTTAGTTTTACTTACTTGTGGCAAAAAGTACAATTCCCACAGAGATTGCAACATTTAGGTACATCTCATAATAATAATTGTTTAAATGTACTTTTATTGATGGAATGTTTTAATGCAGGTAGGAATTCACTTATATCTTTGTCTGTTCTGAATGCAGACTTGTTTTTATCAAGTAGAATATACCCACCTCCAAAAATAGGGTCATAGGTAGTTAACTGCCCTTGCAAGTCTAGCCAATTATCCCTTGTGAGACTCAAACCCTGCACTTGGTGTTTGTAAGGCAAATGCCTTAACCATTAGGCCACCCTCCCATTCATTATATTGAATATATAATTAATGGGAGATACCAATATTCATAAAATATATTTTTATTTGGAATGCATTTGTGCCATAAGCCATTACAAAATAAGGTATAGCAGGATTTACAAGTGATTTATTATTATTGTGTTATAACAACTGCTGTTTCTGTTGTTTGCCCTAGTACAGGCAGTGTTTACAGTGTTAAAATTATAATCCCTTAAACAAATTTAGAGCACAAAAACTGAATTTTAGATTGGCATTCTGATTCAGTATTACAAATCCTTTTTGCATGCAAAAAACTGATAAAAGATATAATCCTGATAAGGATGTAGGATGGCAACTTAATAAAATATTTCTTTGCTAAGGTTTCCATAATATATTGCGGTGCACACTGAACCATCTGCAAGTTTAGTTATGGCTACATCCAGTAAACTGGTGGTGATCATCTGATCTACCAGTGAACATTCCATAACTACATTTATTTATTTTTTTTATTTTATTTTAACTACCCATTTTCAGTGGAAGCCCTGTAAGAAATACCATCTTAAATCTGTAGCTCCTTATTCATTCCCACAAGAGGCAGGTGTGTCAGGGACTACTGCAGCAGCCACCATCACATACTGGTCTTTTCATTTAAATGTATGTATGACATTTTTTCTTAAAATATACATGACATTTCTAAACCAGAAAATATTACTTAAGCTCATTTATTAATATCTGTATTTATGCTCAGATGAAAACAAAATATCCAGTTTCTAAAATCAATCCTCATCACTGGCATAAATAAAAACAATAAAAAAAACAAAAATGCCAGAAGGTACACAGCCCATAGAAACTTTTAAAAGTTGTTACATGCTTTTGCTCACCCCTGAATTGAACTTCACCAGAATGCTTGCTATATAAAGAGGGCTTAAATACTATTTAAAATAAGCCAGCCTTGTAGCTTTTGATCTTACTGCTTCAGTTATTAAGTGTGTTTTTGCAGAAGGACTTAAAACTGCCAGCACTCTCTTGGCTAATTAGTGTTAATGTTTAATTGCAAAGGATGCAAGGCATTAGTCCTACTTATTTAATTAGAAATTTCTAAGCAAACATTGCAGAATCAAAACATGTTTGCAATCATGTAAACCAAGATCAAATGTTACATTTTTACACTGCACTAAACATACACAGAGTTAAAATACCACTTAAACAAAAATGCCCTCTTAATTTTTGATCTTGCTAGTTCAGTTATGAAATTTGTCTAAAATATATTGGTCAGTGTCCTGAAGCAAGTGTAAATAACATTTTAGAGCTGGACATAACCTCCTTACAAATCACTGTCCTGAAGCAAGTGTATATAACATTTTGGAGCTGGGCATAACCACCTTACCAGTCATACAGTTTTTGATGCAAAAGTCTGTTGTTTTTTACATTTTGTTTTGTTGATAAGGACAGCCCCTGATTTTTTTTCTCAGAACTGAAAACCCCTGCCCTGACATCATGAAAGACTTGAACCCACAATGCCTCACTACCTAAATGTTTATTTAAGCAGGCTACTGCATTTCTATTCTAAACGCATCAGTAGGAAGCTGTCAAATAGATCATGCAAGTGGAATGCCTTAAATTGAAAAATAACGAGGGAAATGGTCTAGTAGTGAAACCACAATGTAAGAAGCTGCTCTGCTAAAGAAGTAAGTTGTTTTGTTTACCCAGAATGCTTTTCAGTTGTATATAAAGTATTGTCCAGTGCATGCCATGACATTATTTGTGAGTGTGGTTATAACCAGAGAAAATCTGAGTGAAGAATGAAAGTCAAAAATCAACAATTCCCTATCATTTTCACTTTTCTTTTATTTTCTACAATCACTTAACAGTTATAATATGAGGAGTATAAATGAGGTTTGGAACATACCGATTTGTCCAGGGGCAGCTTCAAGTGGGGTTAAGATAAATAGAATAGCAGGAATTAGGAGGATAGAGGGAGGATAGGGTTAAATAGGAATGAAAGACATTTGGGAGGAAATGATGTACGGGGTAGGGAGGGGCTTAAAAGATTTTAGGCAAGTGTAACTGGAGTAGGAGTCAAATTTTCAGCATGTCCAAGATGACCTGTAGGTACTGGACTTTGCAGGTAGGCCTGAGTCAGTAGTGGTGGCAGCGAGGAGGTATTCGTGGGTATGTAGGGTTTGTAAATAGGTATGTCTGTTTTTTTTTTTTTTTTGAGATTAGCAGGGGATGTGGTGTTTGGATGGAGTGGGACTTTTAGGCTCGGGATGAGGGAAGTGGTCGTTGTCTCAGAACTAGAGAAATCCATCCTTATTCACAAAGGTATGGGAGTAGCAGCAACATGAAATTGTGTGGCCTCATATGAGCTAGCTTAGGCTGCATTTTTTGACTCATACTGTCCTAAGGAATAGCAGGACATCTGACTATTTGATTTCTTATCCGTTTATAGCAGTTTTTATTTCTTGTTATTTATGGTTGTAGAGGTTGACTCAGTGGTAATTTTGCAGGTTTTGAGGTACTAAGGAATGTTAATGTGCCGTGGTTTTGCAGTTTGAGTCTTTTGTTATTATTTATGGTTGCCAGAACGTCTGGCTATTTGATCTGTTTGCCTCTCTGGATATCCCTGATGTCGGGGGGAGTGACGTTTCCACAGACTTTTATGACAGGTGGTGTGCTTGCCATGAGGGCAGTTGCAAGTTTCATTCTGCCGGTGAGGAAATACTGTCACTTGGTAATGGTTGGTTGAGGGTGGGTCAGTAATGTCATGGGATTTGAGCTGCCTGTCTCATCTGCCCTGTAGTTGATGCTTTCTTTGTGGTGTGAGGTGGTAGGTGAGTGCATTAGTATGGCTGTGGTTATATAACAAAAAAAAAAAAAAAAGAACTTTATTGATCTTGTTTTTTTTTTGGGTTTTTTTTTTTTGGTGTTTTGGGGCTGCAGGGAGCTTTGCTGGCCGTTTTGCGGGCTGTGAGCTCAGCAGGGGGAGGAGGTTGCTACCGCACATGTGTGGTGTAATGTTACTATAAAAAAAAAGGCGATTGCATGTATGATTATACTTGTTCACTTATACTGGGTAGTTGGATGCTGTCTGCTTTCCAAAGTTGGTGGTAGCTGCTTTTGGGTCATGTGCAATGTAATGCCATTATATAAAAAAAAAAAAAAAAAAAAAAAACAGGACTAAGACGGGATAGCTTTCAACTGTGTGCATTGTCATTTCATTTCACCTAATAGCTAAGCTGTAATCACTGACCTTAAGTGCAAAAAAAAAAAAAAATAATGATGGTTGAGTGCACGGAATATCTCTTAACCATTCAGATTGGGAGGGAGTCATAGACTCTTAGGTTTGTAGGAACAAATATCTTTAAGTTGTCCTTAATTTTGGCCCCCTGTGTCTCACTTTGGCAGATGGCTTTGTCCCAATATTTATTAATAACAGATTTTATTGCCTTGGATTTTGATTAGGTGAGCATGCATCTCTTAACACTCAGTTTAGCCGTCCTTGGGTTAATAATATTCTCTAGGTTACCCTGTGAAGACAAATAGGTTAGGATCAGAATTATACCCTTGAAAGATGCTACTTGTGATATTAGATATGATCTTATTATAACTTTCGTGTAGAAAGTCGTCAGCTGTATTATTTAGTTGCAATATCATATGCTGATTTTTGGTAGGTAACTTAGCAATTTGCTTCGATTGCTTATTATATTGTTGAACAGAAAAGGAGGATGCATACTTGGGGCTTGTAAGCATAGTGGTGATATCAGTGTGGCATATGTGGTCTTTTATGTGCCTGATTAAGCTTTCAGATTTCATGCTCTAAGGTTTGGAGTGGTAGGGCACTGGGACTAGGCATGTCCTTGTAACTAATGTGTGGCTGCAGTGTACCTCTAAATGGTGCATATTTTCATGGAATGTCCAGTCTTCTATACAGTTTCTTATTTCATGAATAGCTGCCACAATGGCTAGTTACTCTGGCAGGAAGAGTCTTGGGTCAGAGTATTGCTTGGATGGTGAGTTCCGAGCTGGTGTTACAGTATTGGATGAGTAGGAAAAAAGCAATAAGTTGGTTAGTGGCATGGATGTCTTGTGCTGTGGAATGAGGGGAGCCAGTGGTCAGAGTTGTGAGACTGAAATTGGTTTGAGTGGTGGTCTGTAAAGTGTTAACTGTGAGCAGGATGGAAGGGGTTTCTTGGTATGTGGGGTGAAGGGTGCTGCCGTTGATGCTTATGGGTTGAAGCATGAACATTTTGCAGTGGCTGTTTTCTGCAGGCCTCATTCCTCTCAGTGGTACATTTATTTACAGTTCTTAAACATGAGGGTCCGGACAGAATTCCTTTTCAGCAGAGGTCCAGAGAGAATGCTCCAGTGACTGCAAGCTTTTTGTTAACAGTTATTTAGGGAATGCGCTAATAATGTAATCAGCTGTGAAGTAAATTTCAATTTATGGAGTAAAGGGTGGTTTATTGTTCGCCGCTTACATATGTATTCATACCTCCTGCTGGTATAGATTTTTTGGAGAATGCCCAGATTTGGCCTCATATTTTGGTCAGTTTCTCATATTTGTGGTTCCTGGCTCATTGTGGTTAAATCATTGAGGGATGACATTGTAAATAAAGAAGTTAACCATATCATTTCTGGGCACCTCTGACTGGTTCAAAGGCCTTAAAATTATGATATATTTTACACATTGTTCTTATGCAATTATAAAGGTAATGGATTCACATTTTGTGTTGCTATGCAATTTCTGTCAAGGAAATGAAATCCGAGGCTCAAACGAGGGAGTGGCTGAAGCAGTGTGGTGGTTGGGAAGATGGGTGCTTGCCATTTGGCAGGGAGAATGGGAGGGGGATATAGCAAGTTTTGAGGGGCTTCAAAGAGGGGGGTGTATGGCATGAGGGATCTTGGCTGTGGAAGCAGGAGTCATCGTGATGGTAGTTTCTGGATTTTGCAGTCTGCACACATTTGGTCTCCTACTTTTATTCTATTTCTTTTAGGATTGTGTTTTCTGGACAAGCTTTGATAAAGCATTGATGGTTAAATTAGGGAAATGGTGACAGATGATGTAGTTTGCCTTCATTCCCATCCATACATTCATGGTAATGCAGAACCTGTTTTGGCAAGTTACTAATTTTGGGAGTTATATGTAGATATGCTTATTCACCTACGACTGAGAGCCTTGTCCACAGTTTTGTTAAGAGGTATCATTTTGGTTTAAGACAGACATTTGCGTTCCAAGATTTTTCTTTTCAGATATTCATTAATACATAGCCATTTCTCCTTGTACAGAGTTTGCCGATGTCCAGATTTGCTGCATATTTTGATTAGTTTTTCATAAAACATTGTGTTTCAGTTCCATATGGCATGGGTTGCTTGGACAGTTTGAACATGCGATTTGTTTGGAAGAGCCATCTGACGGTATTATCAAGGTGCCAGAAGGGATTTGTTCAGGTGGGTTTGCTGGATTAAGTTAGGGCTGCAGATTTTATTAAGGACAAGGGTTGCCCCTGTGGCACTTAAGGGTAGCTTAGGGAATCTTATTTTACTCGCGGTTCATTAATGGATGTTGGATTTGATGTGGTTTGGGTATGGTGTTGGCAAGTAAAGAGGGTTTATCTTGGGGCTGGGTTAAGCAGGGTTGGGGAATTTTTATGAGGAGTCTGGGGTTCTCACAGGTGGGGTGGATGCACAGCAATCCTAGTTATAGGAAGTTACTAGGTTAATGGTTTTAGAGCTCTTAAGTCATTTAACTATCAATGTTTTAGTTATGGTTATTGCACAATTTTATTTGGAAGGTGGGATATGCTGCTGGGGAGGCTGGGTTGATGATAACAAGTTTACTTTATTCTGCACTTGGGGTGGTTTCTAGGTTAATAATTCTAAGGTTTTTCATAACCTAGACATGCTCAGGTAAGTGAGATTCCACAATCCAGAGTGCAGTGCATGTTGCTTAGTTAAGACGGACATGGCTGGATGTTGTCCTTGTCCGAAGGGCACATAGGTGGACCAGTAGGAGGAATTTGCATTTCTGTTTTTTTGTAATCGGCTGTATGGCAGGATTTTGGATAGTTTTAATTTTCTTTGCTTAATTATTAATTTGGCTGAGAACTCATTAGTTGGAAGAAGAACAATAATTTTATATATAGAATAAGACTTTTAATGCAATGCTTATTTTGCATGGGTATCTGTTGTATCATTACTATGTGGAATGGGAGGAAATCTTATGGGGATCTTTTTTAGGACATCTTAATTTTCAGGGGTGTTTTTGCATTTGGTAGTGGCTGCATTTTATGCAGTTGTTGAATGAGATATGCCCTTGGTGGTGCATAATGGTCATTAAGAAATTGGATTATGCATGTGTGGAGTACTTACAGTCTTTTCTTTTACAGATCATGCTGAGTGCTGATGGGGACAGGCAGAGTGGGTATTACTTGGGGGACCAAAGTAATGTGGACTCGACAGGCAAGAGAGGAAGCGGAGGATGGTGTCAGCTGATGATACGGTATGAAAGGAGGTCACAGGTTGCCAGCAGTGCAGCTAAATATGGAGTTGTTGGTTTGTAGTGTTTTTCTTCCCTGCAGTCACAAGATAATGTCTTGTTTTAGTCTGATTTTTAGCGGGCAGCATCAGGGTTGAATTTCACACTTTATGGATAGTGGGGGGGGGGTCTTCCTTGGAATGGGTCAGGTAGTTTTGCAGACATCAGGGGTAGGAGATTAGTGGGTTGTATTGTGTAAGTTAGGCTTGTGAGCTAGAAGGGGGTTTTGATAGGAGGATTTAGTTTGAATTACTGCAGTTTTAGGAGAGACTTGGTTGGGTTGATTCACTACATTCTGGATGGTGATGGCATGTCACTGATCTTGTGTGGCCTGGTGGCATCAGGTATTTTCAAGTTTGCGGTATATTGTGTTTGGTTAGTCTTGCCTGGCTTGTTTTACTGTTGGTGGTGTATTTGGGGTTGTACTTCTACAGGCCATGATGGTGGTTTAAGCGTTTTATTGTTTATAATGGGTAGTTGGTGTGATGGCAACATTTTATTAAATGGAATTTAAAAAAGATTTAAGATGGTTATTACATTCATTGGACAGTAAAATGGGGGTGCAAGTTGTCATGAGGGTATGCAGCAGACTCGGCATGGTTTCAAGTGGCAGTGGACCAAGTGTTTAGTTGTCTAGTTGGCTGGTAATTACAAAGAGTCATTACAACATTTTTTAGTATGTGAGTTGGGTAATGGAGGATGGGTATGCTAGGTGATGAGTTTAGTTTATGGTTATTTTAGCTGTGGAGAGGTATCAGTGTTTTGTTTTTCGCCACTTAGGTAACTGCATAATTTTGTTTATCTGATGGGGAGTTCGGAGATGATGGCTGGGTTACTGTGGTACATTGAATGATGTTGGCATTATGCTGGTCATGGTGGTTATGTTCTGGGAAGACTTTAAAGAGGTTTCATTTTATTATCATTTTCACTGGGTGGTAAAATGAGGTTGCAATGTGGCATGGAATGCAATAGCCTTGGCATGGTTTCAGTGGTAGTGGGCTTACTATTGGTGGTCCAGTGGCTGATAATGCCCTTGGTTGCGTTGCAAGGCTTCCATTGGTTGGGTGGTATGGATTAGTTAGATCATGTGCAGTAGTCATGCTAGGTTATGAAGTTATGGTTTGCCAGCATAGGGGAAGGGTCAGTGGTTTGTATGCTGCCGTTTAGGAAATTGGCTGTTTTTCATTAGTTATATATAGGGTTACACCGAATGATGTTTGTTCTAGTGCCTTAATAGTGGTGAAATTGCTGAAGGTTTGGTCTGAGAGAGGGGGAGCAGCCTGGTCAGGCTGGTGGGCAAAGAAGAAGGGCAGGCTTGCCCTCTTCTGTTCCCCCTCTGGTGTTGGATGGTCTATTCAATAAGTTGGGAAAGGAAAATGAACGGTTGCACTGCTTGATAAGTAAATAAGCAAGAGGAGGAAGCTGCTTATTTGGTTGGAGGTATAATTCAATAAATGGTAATGGAAGTGAGCAGTACGCTGCTTCATAAGTAAGTGAGTGGAGGTATGGACACTGCTTACTGATCAGGATGAGGGGGGTTATGTTGTCCTGCGTTAATGTTACATGGATGTAATTTCCACCTGTATCATGTTTTGGTTGAAATTAATAAATATTGGTTAACAATTATGTTTATGGAAATTTCAATAAAGGTCATCAAATGTCATTCAGTGTGATGTGTTTCTTGGGGACCAGGACAAATGAGGTTTGGAACAGACCAATTTGTCCAGGGACATCTTCAAGTGGGGTTAGATAAACAGAGTATCAGGAATTAGGAGGATATGGGGAGGATAGGGTTAAATAGGAATAAAAGATGTTTGGGAGGAAATGAGGTATGGGTAGGAAGGAGCTTAAAGGGATTTTAGGCAAGTGTAACTGGAGTAGGAGTCACATTTATGGCGTGAACTTGCTACCCGCTCTCCCTCCCCTTTTTATTAGTGGGGAATGTGGTTATTTCCAGTTTGGGTAGGGTGGAGAAGAGGGGCAGGCTTGCCCACTTCTGCTCCCCCTTTGATGTTGAATGGTCAGTTCAATAAGTTGGGAAAGGAAAGTGAACGGTTGCACTGTTTGATAAGTAAATAAGCAAGTGGAGAAAGCTGCTTATTTGGTTGGAGGTATAATTCAATAAATTGTAACAGAAGTGAGCGGTGGTACGCTGCTTCATAAGTAAGCAAGCAGAGGTATGGACCACTGATCAGAATGAGCGGGGTCATATTGTCCTATCCTATGGTAATGTTACATGGATGTTATTTCCACCTGTATCATGTTTTGGTTGAAATATTGGTTAAAAATTATGTTTATGGAAATTTCAATAAAGGTCGTCAAATGTCATTTGGTGTTTTGTGTTTCTTGAAGGGGACCAGGGCAATTAGAAAATGCATTAACTGTAAAACAAAGATGCTTCAGAAAGTGACCAGTACATATTAAGCAGAGAGACGTAAAATTGCAGTCACTCCCAAAACCTTCATAACATTTTAGAGTTAATTTTTTCTTCCAGTCCAAAAGATGTAAATTGTTCATCTCGGTTCACTAAATCTGAATAGTATAACTTCTCAAGTATATATTACACAGTTATGTTTTCCTGTTCTTAAATATCATACAGTCTGATTGATAAATGTTCATACTAATAAAATAACTTGTACCTAAATTAGCACATTACAGTTCTAAAGTAAAGCATTTCAAAAGTTTTCTAGGCAAATCATGCAGTATTGTTAATTATACCTTCACACAGCCCCAAAACTGACTTTGCCTAAAGCTTTTAATCAGTATATTATTCTGAGTGTATACAGCAATGTTTAGCTCCAGACTCAGACATACATAAAGTATTTTGATTTTATATATTACATGAAATATATGAAGGGCTAAAATACTGTACATACTCAGAACATCCTCCTATGATTAATTTATGCAGTCATTGTCTATGCCCAATAGCTCTGAGTAATCCATGTAGAGTACCTGAGTAATCCACATAGTATCCTGTGCAATCCACATAGTGCCCTGTGTAATCCACATAGTGCCCTGTGTAATCCACAT
>NC_056743.1:799483598-799498598 GCF_019279795.1 Protopterus annectens | reverse complement strand
ACTTTCATCAGCTTTTACATTTGGAAAAGGTCTCTGATTTCTAGCATTTTTATTAAAATGTGGTTTCATACCCAACATTTATGCCTGCTCCATTTTTCCAGTAACAGCTTTCCAATTATTTTTACAGTATTCTTCATCAAACCACTATTAACACTGTGTAATATACATAGCTTTATTCTTATCCATGTTAACAGTTTTATCCCCTTATTCAGGGAGCAGCCGAAAGAAGAAGATTCGTTGTTAATATTCAATATAATCACATAATAAATTTTATGAGTACCCTGTTTTACTTCATTAGCAATAGAGTTAATTATATCTATCGTATAACCTTTTTCTTTAAACAGATATTCTAATACATCCAAACAAGTTTCAAATTTCATATAATTGCTACTTAATTTGGAAATTATGGCAATTTGCCATTTTTATCACATTATTTTGTACAAATAAGAAATAGTGAAGCAGTTTTTTTTTCTAAAAACTTCTTTTACAGATGAACCTGCCCCTAAATTTATTAAAACATCCAAAAATTAAATTTCATTCATATAGATTTTGTAATTAAAAGTCAAAAACTGTTGTGCTTTTGCCTATGGATCCATCCAATCTAACAAACTTTTTATAATTGTCTTTCCATACAAAGCAGAGGTTGTCAATAAAGCAAGCATGAAAACATGATGTTATGTAGTCCAATCTCTCCTACATTCTTACCCGTGGGTTCGGAGCCGAACCTCGGCTCTGACTCGGCCATACTCTAGCTCGAAGTCTTCAGTTGGATCGTGGCTAAGAGGTATCCCATGCTGCAACGTGCCTATCCCTAGATCTCGTTTGCCGCTCGGACATGGTCTCGCTCTTGGCTGTGGCTAAGTACAATTTTTCTATTTATATTTCAACTTAGTAGCTCCAAAAGCTATTTTCATAGCTAGTGTGTGTGTTTTGCTTCTGACTGGTTCAGTTGAACCTTTCTTGGTATCCCATTTCCTTCTTTGGTGTTTACAGGCTAGGCCAGTTTCAGTTAGAGGACCTAGTCCTCCTCTGTTTTTTGTGTAGCAGACCTGTTAGCGGGTTCTTTGTTGTGTGACTGTTTTTTGTTCCCTTATTCCCTGGGCTAGGTCCATTTAACTTAGAGGACCTAGTCCTCCCTGTGGTTATCCCATGGTCTCTAGGCCATTTAAGTTAGAGGCTCTAGTTTCCCGTTCTCTGTTTGGTTATTGTGGTGAAGGTGTCCCCACTGTTTTCCCCTGTGTGTGTTTGTGTTCTTGTCATCAACATGTCTAAGGATTCTAAAGAGCACAGGCCTTCGGGTTTTAAAAAGTGTGTCAAGTGTAATAACAAGATGTCTTTGATGGATGAGCACTCTGTGTGCGTGTATTGCTTGGGGGCTATTCGTCTACAGGAATCCTACTTGTTCTGTCACGCTTTCAGCCCCTGCATGCTGCAAGAGAGGAAGAACAAGCTAATATTAAGGGGATTGCTGAAACCTTCCTTTGAAGAGGATTTGGGGAGGTCTTCCAGTTCCAGGTCCTCTCCTTCCAAACCAGACAAAAAGACGGACAAAAAATCCTCTAAGAAATGCTCTCCAGCTCCGTCAGTCTCCTCGGAGTCGCCGGAGAAAATCATTAGAACTACAGTTGCTTCTTCGGCTCCACTGGCTTCAGGGCCGACAGAAGATAGGGCATCAATGATGTCGACATCAGCTCCCGGTTTATTGGAGCCGGTGACAAATTTGTCAATTTGGAGCTGGTCTCCAGTTTTTCGACCAGTTTCTCCGACTCGTACGTCTCCCTCTGTAGGGAGATCCAGATCCCCGACCATGTCCTCTAGGACCCTTTCCGATGACAATGTCGATAGAGTGGTGAGGAAACTGCTCCAGTCATCAGTGCTGGTTAAATTGCTTTCAGCTCCTGCCCAGTCCACTTCAGAGCCCATCCTCCCTTCATCTTTGGCTGTTTCTCCCACAGACCTTTCTTCAGAGCCAGAGCTGTCGGTTCTGTCGGATGCCTCGAGGTCAGTTCCAGTAGCCCCTTCTGGCATCTCTGCTCTGACCTCCGCTCCGACCCCGTCAGCACCATCCATGGGGTCCAGGATTCACAGTTCACCAGTTGGAGCCAAGAGGGAGGTCTCGGGTTGATCTTTGGCTCCAAGCCTTCCTCTCGGGGCTTCGGCTCGGGTGAGCGTATACCCAACATCGGCTTTGAACCTCATTTCCTCAGCTCGGAGGGTGTCTTCTGTGGTTATGAGGGGTATGCTGGCCAGGTCATCAGCTGCATCTTATGGCACTGACACTCTTCCCCCTCCAGCACCGATATCAGTATCAGATCACCCTCTATCTAGGGATAGCGGAGACCTAAGGCCTCAGGATACCTCCATGAGTGGTCCACAGGTTTCTGAGGCCTCCCCGTATTTTTTACCTAAGGAGCCCCCCAGAAAGAGAGCATGCAAGAGGAAGCACATTGACTCCCAAGATGAGTCTCTCACATCTGACACCGACCTCGAGGAGTCAGAGGGGTCCCCCAAGTCGTCTTCTGATGATATCTTGGAATTACTGAGACAGAGAGGCGACTGGCCATCCAAAGCCCCTTCTGAGGAGGAGCTGGTGTTCCTGAAGGCCTTTGGGTCCCAACCCTCCACCTCTTGTGTTTCTCCCCCATTCGACGAGCTCCTGGACCTCATTTGTCAAAAGGTGTGGGAAACTCCAGACATTGTGGAACCGGTCCCTAGGAGACCCAACAAGTTTTTGTCTGCTCCCCCTGATAAAGAATTTCTTACAAGAGGCGTTCCAATAGATGCCATGGTGATGGCAGCAGCCACCAAGAAGGAACTTGCAGAAACTTCATCTACCGTCCATCCCCCTAACAAGGAGTCCAGGACTATGGACAGGTATGGGAAGCGTGTGTTCTCTTCAGCGGCCTTTACACTGTGGTCGCTAAACTATTTGTCACATTTTACATGGCTCCAGAGAGATCTCCTAAAGGAGTTGGGAGATTCTCCACAGGGTAACGTTTCTGATGCTGTGGCTCAGAAAGTCAGTGCTTATATGTCTACCCTAAATTCTATTACCAACCCCTCCATGAGGCTGATCTCTTACACCACCGATGGAGCGAGCAGGGCTGTGAGTTCTGGAGTCTCTCTTAGGAGACACTCCTGGATGCGCCTGTGCAAGTTTGTGGAGGCTTTCAAGTCTACCTTCACCAATGCCCCCTTTGATGATTCAACCTTATTTGGAACCAAGGTGAAGGACATTCTCACTAGGTGAGCAGGAAGGAAAAACCCTGTCTGCCATGGGAGTCTGTTTTTCCATGCCTTCTAGACCTTATTTCAAGGGCCAGAAGGGTGGGAAAATGTGGTTCAGAAAATCGCAGAGGTTTTTTCATGACGCACAGAGTGATTCCCCCTCCAGAGACAGAGGAGGGGGTGGAAATTCAGGTAGATGCCACCCTAGAGGCAGAGGAGGCCCGTAAACCAGGGGGACCATGATTCCTTTCATGGTTCTCCCTACCAGTGCCCCAGAGAGGAGGCCCGACTGTGCGTCTCTGGAGCCAGTCAGGGGTCGCATTTCTCTATACCCAGAAGGCTGGTGAAACATCACCCAAGATGAGTGGGTATTAGAGATCATCTCCAGTGGTTATCATATTCCTCTTCTTTCATATCCCCCTCCAAACAAAAGAATCCCAGACAACCCACCCAGTCAAAGGGATTCCGCAACCGTAGAAGTTCAAAAGTTGCTGTTAAAAGAAGCCATCCAGCCCATCCCCTCAGACCAAGTAGGATTAGGGACTTACTCAAGATTCTTTTTTGTGCCGAAAAGAACAGGGGACCTGAGACCCATTTTGGATCTCAGTCGTTTGAACCTTCATGTAGAGAAGTCCAAGTTCCGCATGGTCACATTACAGTCAATTCTCCCATTATTAGGGAAAGATGTGTGGATGTGCTCCATCAACCTCAAGGATGCTTGCTACCATATAAAAATGGACAGGGCATCCAGAAGTCACCTACACTTCCAGCTGGGAGCCAGTAATTTTCAGTTTCGCACCCTGCCTTTTGGGCTCACCACAGCCCCCAGGGTGTTCACCAAATGCATGGCAGTAGTAACAGCTCACTTGAGATGTCAGGGATTCCAAGTGTTTCCGTACCTGGACGACTGGCTCCTGACTGCCACCACCAGGCATCTACTGCTACAGACCAGGGACGCCACTATTGTACTGTGCCAAAGTCTGGGAATTACTTTGAATTGGGAAAAATCTGCCTTGTTGCCCTTGCAGCATGTTACCTTTATAGGAACCAAATTAGACACGGTGCTCATGACGGTTTTCCTGCCAGAAAAGAGAATTCAGGTTTTACAGCAGCAGGTCTATGCTTTACTACCACTGATGAAGGTCAAGGCAAAAGTGGTCCTCAAGTTGTTAGGTACCATGGCTGCCACGTTTATGCTAGTTCCTCTTGCAAGGCTACACATGAGGCTTCTTCAGTGGCTACTTTTTGCCCAATGGTCTCTTCAGCATCTCCCGCTCTCTCATCTTATTGTAATAACCGACAGGTGCAAGCAGGATCTGCGCTGGTGGCTTCAGACCAGTAATCTCAACGCAGGTATGCCTTTCGTTCTTCCTTCTCAGATTGCCACTGTGACCAAGGATGCCTCCCAGATTGGGTGGGGGGGCATTATCTCGGCAGGACAGTCCAAGGCACATGGCAGGAACACGAGATCCATTTGCATATCAATGTCTTAGAGATGAGAGTGGTGCTATTAGCATTGCAAGCACTTCAAAGCTTTCTTCCTCATAGAACAATTGCAATCCACTCAGACAACATGTCAGTGGTCTGGTATCTGAACAAACAGGGAGGAACCAGGTCATATCCCCTTTGCAGAGAAGCACTTCGAGTGTGGCAGTGAGCAGTATCTTCCTGGCACTAGTGGCAATGCACATACTGGGGAAGTCCAACGTGATTGCCGACAGGCTGAGCAGAGCTATTCTGATGCCTCACAAGTGGTCCCTGAGTGAACAAGTAGCAGAACGGATTTTCCACAGATGGGGTCAGCCTTGCTGCGATCTATTTGCCAGACCCCTCAATGCCAAATGCAGCAGCTACTTCACCCTTATTCTCCCAAAAGGGGAGGCACCAAGGGACGCTCTAGTTCACAATTGGCCCTCCGGTCTTCTCTGTGCCTTCCCTCCAATTCCCCTGATAATGAAGGTTATTCAGAAAGCACAGTCCTTGGAAAGCAAAATGATACTGATTGCACCACACTGGCCTTGTCAGATCTGGTTTCCTTTTCTTCACCCTTATCTAATGGACGATCCGTGGATTCTGGACCCAGAGCCAGATCTGTTGACTTATATGCCAGGACAGTTCCACCCCTCCATTCAGACTCTCAGGTTGACAGCATGGCTGCTACGATTCCATTCCTAGTCAGGCTTCATGATTTTTCACCGGAGGTGATTCATATTCTGTCTTCCTCCCTCAAACCTTCTACTAGGAAGATTTATTCCAGTAAGTGGAAGAGATTCTCCATTTGGGCTCATGAAAGGCAGATTGATCCCTATACAGCTCCCATCTCATCAGTTTTAGAGTTTCTTTCTCAACCGTTTAGCCAGGGATCAGCTGCAGCAACTATCAAAGTGCAGGTGGCAGCCATTTATACTTTTCATGTTGCTAATGAACCCAATCTAATGGCGCACAGACTTTGTAGGGCTTTTCTGAAAGGGACTAGGCTACTTCGACCTCCAATCTTTGATCCTGTAATGCCATGGGATCTTAATTTTGTGTTACAGTGGCTTACCTCGCATCCTTTTGAGCCTGCGGCAACCTGTGACATTAAATTTTTGTCTTGGAAGACAGTCTTTTTGATAGTCATCACTTCAGCTAGGTGGGTCTCTGAACTCCAAGCTTTATCTGTTCGGCCCCCTTACTTGGTATTTCACAAGGATAAGGTTTCGCTTAGACCTAATCCTTCCTTTATGCCTAAGGTTGCTTTGGTGGTCAACTTCAACTAGTCCATCGAGCTGCCTGTGTTTTTACCTGAATTCTCTAACAAGGCAGAATTTAAGTTTCATCAGCTAGATGTCCACAGATAATTGCATTTCTATTTACATAGAACAAAAGATATTAGGAAATCTGATCAACTCTTTGTCTCGTTTTCAGACAATAGACTCAGGACATCAGTTTCTTAAGTAACTCTGCCCAGATGGATTTCTAGTTGCATTTCCTTCATCTATACTTCAAATGGCAAGGAATTACCTTTTAAAGTGAAGGCTCATTCTACACGTTCGGTGTCTACTTCTACTGCCTTTCAGGCTAGGATGTCTATGGATGATATTTGTGCTGCAGCCACCTGGGCATCTCCTCACACCTTTATTAGTCACTACAAATTGGATCTGATATCAAGGGGCAGATCCTCCTTTAGTTCCACAGTGCTCAGGAGTATTTTCCAGTGAGCCGCCCAAGGTCTAGGTGCTAGGGACGCTGTCCCACGGGTAAGAATGTAGGAGAGATTGGACTACATAACATCAAAACGTTATGTACTCACCATAACGTTCGATGTATGTAGTCCATCTCACCTCACATTCTTACTAACCCACCCACCTACCCTCTCCTGGAGGACCTAGAGGTCGAGTCTCTGTTTTGAGCACTCCTTCTTGATGTGTTGAGTTGGTTCTTCCTCTCACCATGTTTGTGTGTGTGTATGTGAGCTCACAGCAAACAAGATCTGGGGATAGGCACGTTGCAGCATGGGATACCTCTTAGCCATGAGCCAATTGAAGACTTCGAGCTAGAGTATGGCCGAGTCGGAGCCGAGGTTCAGCTCCAAACCCACGGGTAAGAATGTGAGGTGAGATGGACTACATACATCGAACATTATGGTGAGTATATAACTTCTTGTTTTCATATAACCTGCTATGATTTTCTTCACACAATGAGCCTGAAATGTGTTGGAAAAAGCTGGAGCACATACAACTTCTATTGCCACACAAGATTTTTTTCTGTATATCTCTCCATCAAAAGGAAATCATTATTTTCAAAAATAATGTCTAAAAATTCACACAGCATAAAGAGTAATTTGTTAGACAAGGAGGCGTGGGTACATAAATATTCTTTGATATTTAAATCTTGTTTTCTTTATCTGTGCTAGACACTCAAGGTTGTATTAAAAGGAAAGGAAAACACTTTGTGAGAGGTAAAAAACACTACTTCTAGGTGGCAGTGTCCTTTAATGATAATGATTCTTAACAGATGTAGTACTTTCTCCTCCAACATCTCTGTCATTTCCATACAGAAATGATCATACCGTGGCAGAAACCCACAATCCATATACAACACACAATGCTTATACTAATGACAGGGACAATACCAGGAAAATGTATTGTGTGGGAATCAGAGACACTATCACTGTAACAATTTTAGGGTTTTGCTGATGGGCTCCATTATTATTGTGGAGATACAAAGTGATTCAGAGACATGCAAGAGCTGCACAGAGCAAACATTCATTAGCAGCTTATTAGCATGTCTCTGAATGAAACACAGTGCACTTAGAAATAATCACTCTAGTGTTCCTCTTACCGATCCATGCAACTCTGCTGTACAGACAGAGACAACTACAAACACACACACACACACACACACACACACACACACACACACCCAGGATAGCTCCACCCATCCCCCAGCATATTTACACACGTATGTCTGCACGCACATGGCTTTGCAGTACTTACTTGCTGTGGTGCTCCCGTTATACACATCATTGAGTCTATGCCATCAGAAAGATATGTACATTTTTATATGCTTCCAAATAATATGGTAGAGCTCGTATTATTCTCCTGTGCTATTCCAATCCCACTAAAAGGCTGTAGGGAAGCACAGATTGCTAATTTGCACAAGGTAGACCCTCGGACTAATGTATTTCTCTGTGCTATCACTGTAGAACTACAAATTTTCTTATTGGAGTTGTGCTACAGATTTTTTGAAATCACATAATACACTGAGCTGGAAACAGGATTGCACTCTGCCTTGAATGTTTCTAAATCAAAGTCATTATCATATGTTATCCACTCTTACACTCTCAGACTGTGACTTTGCAGTTAGTTTTAAAATAAATACATGCCATAGCTTGTCTAAAGTTTTACATTTGTAAATTTACATTCTGGTTACAGGTGATATGTTGCTAATTTCCTAAGCCATCTCACAGAGGACTGGGTAATGTTTTACTCTATGTTTTAGAAGCAGAAGATAAATGCACAGAACTCAGCCTCACCAGTTAACAACATCAACCATAAATGTCTCTTAAAAGAAATGTGAAGTCTTCCTCTTCTTCCTAAGTTTGAAGTAATCATTTCCTAAATTTCCATCAGTGTTGATTGTTTTCCTTCTGGAATTTAAGCCTTCTTTAAACATGATGTAAATTGACAGTGTCATAATCATTTCAGATTATGTATTACCTTTCATACTTTCTATGAGGAAAATGAAATCAATGTAATATGTGTTAGCATGTCTGGCAGGAGATTTGTCTATATTCTCAAAATAACTTGTATTGTATACCAGCATGTCTAATTGTGAATATGTAAGTACGTTTTTAAAATGTTTAGTATTTCCCTGTTTATATAAAATATTTAAAGAATCTATCAGGATTTTTGATGCATTTCTAATTGCACATGTTTGTGAGGGAGATTCTAAAGCACAAACTGTGGAGAATCAGCTGAACAGTAGGTGATGTTATTAGAATGTCCCTGGTTGCTATGTGATTATTTGAACGGATGATTGACAGGAAAAAGAACTTTATCAAACAGCTGATTGTTACTTTTAAAATAAGACAGTTGAGACTGTTAACCTGGACTATAAGAGAGTGCTGAAGTCAGTTGAAGGGCAGTTAGTTAAGAGTTGCAGTCACTTACAGTGCTGTGCAGCAGATACCCAAGAAAAAGGACTCACAAAAAAAACTATAAGCCTGCCTTTGCCTTGCTGTTATGTTTTAGATTTAAATCGGGGACAGTATTCTCTAGTTAGACTAGGAAAGTTTAGTTATTTAGACAGACTTTTTCTAAGATGATGAACTTCTCTCCTACGGTTTGATTTTATGTTTCTGGTGATTGAATTCTGGTGTTTATTGAAAATTATTGGTTCACATTGTTGTAATCAGTTTACTTATTATAAAATGTTTTAAATGACTTTACATTGTGCCTGGATATTCAGTATATTCTTTAGAGATTAGAGAGTGTTTATACCTGTTTGATACGCCACAGGTCACCTCTAATGCCTGGCTGCTTCTGGTCATAGCTATCATTTATTTTGATATATAATTTTTAGTAATTGATCACCCGTTGAAGGGCATGTAGACTTGTCTGACTATGGTGGCACCAATTTAAAATTGTATTAGCAATGTATCATTGTACCATTTGTATTGGTGGGGGACACAGCTGCAAATCTGTGTCAGGCTTTCCATAAGTGTTTGAGTGTGTGAGATTTCATTTTATTTTGAGTGTGAGTGAGTCACTGGAACATTGATCTGAAGTATATAATAAGGGATTCTATTTAGGGTGGACAGAGCTATATATTCCAGTCCCAGATAATAGAGTGTGTTCCTATTGTGCTCTTAAGGGAAACTGTGGAATTTTATTCCTGTGTGCTCTGTGCTCTGGTGTTTTCAGTGATGCTGCCACACTGGTGTCAGTGCTGAGGATTGAGGCTCATTAATTACTTACCTGGGTTTTAAGTGGGGGACGTGACAAATTGGTGGCAGTCTCGTGGGATATTAACTGGATGTCATATTATTGGTGGCAGCGGTGGGATTTTTAATTGTATTTCAGTAGCCTGTGGGTAGCTGTCATTAAGGTGTGCACTCTTGGCAGCCACAAGTTAAACATTCAGAATTTCAACTCACCACAGTTTTATTTATTTTTCTTAGCTACATATTCAGGGATTGCAGGCAAGGATGTCAGCAGAAGATTTTAGCAAGCTGACAAAGATCAAGTTGGCTAAGTAGTGCATGCCAACTTGACCAAGAAAGCAAGGATTACAGCATCAACATGAATTGGAAACTAAACATCTTGAACTGGAATCAGCAGAGAGGCTGAGGTATTTAGAAGCTGAGGACAATGAGAGGCAGTGCCAACATGAAATGAAGCTTGAAACCCTGAGAGAGTGTCATGGAGGTAATGGGAAAGGGAATACCTGGTCCCCAGAAGCTGTAAAGGTCAATAAACATTTTTCTCAGTACAGGGATGAGGATGACTTTCATAGTTTTATTCATATTTTTGAGATGGTATGTAGACAATATGATGTTGACCTTGAGATCTGGGTCTGGCTTCTGACTCCCTTATTC
Source organism: Protopterus annectens (assembly GCF_019279795.1). NCBI lineage: Eukaryota > Metazoa > Chordata > Ceratodontiformes > Protopteridae > Protopterus > Protopterus annectens. The sequence continues at coordinate 799,488,289 of NC_056743.1, read as the reverse complement.
CATGGTAAAGCTGTTCAGGCTGTAGCAAAGTTAAATGATGTAGATTGTGTGAATTATGACAAAATGAAATGTTGTTTGCTTGACTGTTTCAAACTTACACCTGAGGCATATAGAAAAAAGTTTTGTGAACATAGACACAGGCCAGATGAAAGTATATATGATTATACTGCTGACTTAAGTACTTACTTTCACAGATGCATGAGAGGGTGTCAGGTCACCACTTCTGAGGGATTGGCAGACCTTTTGGTGAAGCAACAAACCCTCAGTACTTTGATGCCATGAGAGACTGGTTAGCAGACTGTGAGTATAACTCTGCAGAGGAGTTGAGGAGAAAAGGGGATCTCTACTTGGCAAGCAGAGCACCACTGTCTAAGAAAGGGATACCCAGTGCTGCAGATGGACATAAGGGAACCCATGGTGGGCAGTCTAAACCACTTAAACAGAGTACACCAGCAACATGGGAAACTACTAATCCAAGTGCACAGTTAGGGATTAGATGTTTCAAGTGTAACCCGAGAGGACACATAGAAGCCAAATGTCCATCAAGGCATAGTGTGAAACAGAAGGTGAGGGAGCCAGGAAGTGTGGATGACAATCTGCCAGTGGTAAGTTGTTTAGAAACAACTGGGATGCCAAATGATCACCAAATGTATATCATATCTTAGTAGATGGTAAACATATAACTGCTAAGAGGGACACACTTTCTGATATAACCACTGTGAGGCCTGGAGTGGTTAGAGAAGAGCAGTACTTGCTTGGGCAGTCCACTCCAGTCAGAGCATTGAGAGGGATCCCATTTCAAATACCTTTGGCTAGGGTTCATCTTGACTGGGATGGTGGAAGAGGAAGCAAGCAAATAGGTGTGTTTGAGGATATTCCTGCAGATGGCCAGATAGGGAACGATTTTGATGATGCAGTATCTTGTGTACATGTAGTGACATACATTCAGGCTTGGAGAAATCAGAGAAGGTGCTATCTCTTAGCCATAAGTCTGAATGTGAGCCACAGCTGCTGGTGGGTACTGATGTTCCCTTGGACACGGTGACTGTGAGGATGGAGGTGAGTGGTGGTACCCAAAGTGACAATGAGGCACAGCTGTCAGAAGTGACTATGCTTCCTGTAGCAGGGGAGCAGGGGAAAGCCACAACAGTAGATTTGAGCAGGCTCAACGTATAGATCCAGCATTCCAAAGCTTGAGGGAGATGGCTAAGGAGGCACCTGAGGCTCAAGGAAGTGGAGATTTTGTATATTGGAAGAAAGGTTTGTTGTACAGAGAGTGGACTCCTGGAGGTAGACTAGAAGGTGAAGTAATATGACAGTTGGTAGTGCCTAGAGCTTACCATCTGCCACTGTTAGCCATAGCACATGACACTCCATTCTGAGGTCATATGAGCATAAGACATACTAAGATATTATTATGCAACATTTATATTGGCCTAGGATTGTGATGGATGCAGTAGGATATTGTAGCACTTGTGAACAGTGCCAAAAAGTGGGTAAAGCATGGGTCAAGGCTAAGGTTCCCTTATGCCTTTGTCTGTTATTGAAGAGCCATTTCAGAAAGTGGCCTTGGATATTGTGGGACCTCTGAGTACTCCAAGTTCTACAGGAAAGAAATACATCTTGAAGGTAGTAGACTATGCTACCAGATATCCTGAGGCTGTGGCTCTGGGATCTATTGAGGCAGAGAAGGTGGCAAATGCTTTGCTAGGAATATTCAGCAGAGTAAGTTTTCCATGGGAAATACTGACTGACCAAGGTGCCAACTTCATGTCAGACCTGTTGACTTGTCTATGGAAGCATTGTGGGGTGAAACATCTAATCACCACCCCCTACCATTCCCAGACTAATGATCTTGTGGAGAAGTTAAACTCTACATTGAAGACTACTCTATGGGCATTTGCAGACCAACATGTTAGGGAGGTCTTGGATAGATTAAGTAGGACAGGATTAACCATTAAACCCAGTAAGTGTCAAGTGGTTATGGCAGAAGTCAATTACTTAAGACACAGAGTGAGAAGTGGTAAAATTACGCCAGAACCTGTCAAGGTGGAAGCTATTCAAGAGTGGCCATTTCCTGTTACTAAGAAACAAGTGAGAACATTTCTCGAGATAGCAGGGTACTATAGGAAATTTGTGCCCAATTACAGTATCATAGCTGCACCCCTTATTGACCTAACTAGGAAGAATAAACCGGACAAGTTAGTGTGGACTACAGATTGTGAACAGGCATTGCAAAAACTTAAAGAGATTTTGGGAGGACTCCATGTGTTAGCCAGCCAAGATTACAATAAAGAATTTATTCTACAGGTAGGTGCTTCAAATTATGGTGTGGGGGCTGTACTTAGCCAAGTTTCTGCAGAAGGAGAAGAGTACCCAGTATTATATCTGAGCCATAGACTCTAACCTAGAGAAGAGTGTTATGCATCTGTGGAGAAAGACAGTTTGGCCATAGTGTGGGCATTGCAAACGCTGCAGCCCTGTCTTTATGGGAGAAAATTCACTATACTCACAGATCATAACCCTTTAACATGGCTCAGTAGGGTCCATAAGCAAAATGCCAAGTTACTGAGGTGGAGTCTAGGATTGCAACCATATGATATGACGATACAACATCGCAGTGGGGTTAATAATGCCAATGCAGATGGATTGTCCAGGAGAAGAGTGAGTTAATATTCCCAGTTAGACCTATTTTTCTCAAGTGTCAGTTTTCAAGGGTCATTTGAAAATTGTGCTTGAGTCATAAGTGGGGGGGTGAAGAAAACGATAATCTATGTTAGCATGTCTGCCAGGAGATTTGTGTATATTGTCAAATTAGCTTATATTGTTTGCCAGCATGTCTAATTGTGATAATGTAAATACATTTTTAAAATGTTGAGTATTTCCCTGTTTATACAAAATATTTAAAGAATCTGTCAGTGTTTTGATACATTTCTAATTGTACATGTTTGTGAGAGAGAATCTAAAGTACAAACTGTCTGTGGAGAATCATCTGATCAGTAGGTGATATCATTAGAATGTTCATGGTCGCTATGTGATTATTTGAACAGATGATTGACAGGAAAAAAAACTTTTTAAAGAAACTGATTGTTATTTTTAAAATAAGACAGTTGAGACTGTTAACCTGACCTATCAATGAGACTGCTGAAGTCAGTTGAAGGTCAGTTAGTTAAGAGTTGCAGTGAGTTACAGTACTGTGAAGTAGATACCCCAGAAAAAGGACTCCTCAAAAACCGTAAGCCTGCCTTTGCCTTGCTGTTATGTTTTAGATTAGATCAGGTATAGTATTTTCTAGTTAGACGAGGAAAGTTTAGTTATTTACATAGAGTTTTTCTGAGTTGATGGACTTCTGTCCTATAGTTTGATTTTATATTTCTGGTGACTGAATTCTGGTGTTTACTGAAAAATATTGATTTACATTGTATAATCATTTTATTTATTATAAAATGTTTTTCATTACTTTACATTGTGATTGGAAAATCATTGTATTCTTTAGAGATTAGAGAGTGTTTATACCTGTTTGATACTCCCCAGGTCACCTTTAATGCCTGGCTGCTTCTGGCCATAGCTATTATTTATTTCCATATTTATTTTTTAATAATTTATCACCCTTTGAAGGGCATGTAGATCTGTCTGACTCTGGTGGTAGCGCTTACCATTTGTATTGGGGAGGGAACACAGCTGGAAATCTGTATCAGGCTTCCCATAAGTGTTTGATTGTGTGAGATTTGAATTTATTTTGAGTGTGAGTGAGTCAGAGGTCTTAAATTAGAACATTCCTCTGAAGTGTATAATAACAGATTGCATTTGGGGTGGACAGAGCTATATATTCCAGTCCCATTAATAAAGTATGTTCCTGTTGTGCTCTTAAGGGAAATTGTGGAATTTTACTCTTGTGTGCTCTGTGCTCTGATGTATTCCATGACGCTCCCACACTGGTGTTAGTGGTGAGGATTGAGGCTTCTTAATTACTGACCCAGGTTTTAAGTGGGGGACATCATATATTAGTGGCAGTCCAGTGGGATATTAACTAAACGTCTCATTATTGGTGGCAGTCTGGTGGGATATTAACTGGACGTCACACTTTCCATATAAAGGTGTATTAGAAAATATTGTTATAATGTATGTTATTTCCAGAACAAGTCTTGTTTTACTTAAATGTTGTATAGTTCCATACTGACTGCCAGTTATGTTTGCAGATTTTCCACGATGTTGCATACAAAGCCAAAGATCGAAAGGACCTTTTAGCTGGAATTGATGAATTCCTTGATCAGGTAACAGTTTTACCACCTGGAGAATGGGATCCCTCCATTAGAATTGAACCACCCAAAAATGTTCCTTCTCAGGTATGTATTGTATGTTGTTGTGAATGTTCTCATTTATGCCTCTGTGGCTTTCAAACTGGTGCTGTTTTGAATGCAAAAAAAATGGTAACTAGTTTATGTTCTTGTGGCTCCGATGATGTACGATATGAATTCAAGAACGTGACTTTTGAAAAAGTATATCTTTATACAGTCATTTCTTAATTGCAGTATAAAGGCAGTAAGTTCTTATTGAAGGCAGCTGTATGTAATTTGTAATTTGTTTAGTGCTGAATTTTGGCGCCCTTTTGATTTTAAATAGTGTAGAATGAAATTTTACCTTGTCTGAAGAAGTCTTCCTAAGACGGAAGACAAAAAGCGTTTTACAGT
>NC_056743.1:799473598-799478598 GCF_019279795.1 Protopterus annectens | reverse complement strand
TAGAAATGTTAACAATACCTCATAACAATGATTTGCATACAGTGTTTCATTTTCTAACCTTATTTTCAGCTTGTGTTTCAAAATTTGCATTTTTATTATTTTTTTAACAGGAAAAAAGAAAGACAGCTAATGTTCCTAATGGGAATGTGTGCCATGTGGAACCAGAACAACATGGAGGTCACAGTGGTCCTGAGCTTGAGCGTACTGGCAGGTATGTGTAATAATAAAGACATTTCTTTATAATGTAGTGAGTGTAGATGTATGTGTGCACTTGTGTGTGTGTGTGTGTGTGTGTGTGTGTGTGTGTGTGTGTGTGTGTGTGTGTGTAACTACTGTACATAAAAATGATGATACAATAAATTCAATGGTGTTACTTTTTCAGTAAAGTACACAATTCAGTCTTATTGTAGTCATATGGTGATGCACTATCTTCCAATTATTATAGGTTCATAGGTTGGTACTGGGCTATCTGCCCGAAGGCATATATTAGCCCAGCCACGCTGTGCGATATTCACCACCCCTTTAGTAGTTCCCTAGACCCTTGTACTAGCAGCTAGTACCCTTGATCCCTATCTAGTAGTGCTGTTGGTGTGATCCCCGGTGTGAAATTTCTGTTACCCATCCACTCATCAAGGTTCCTCTTGAAGAGTGATAGTGAGGGGCTCTGTCTTATGTAGATCGGGACCCTGTTCCATAGTAAGGAAAGTCTCTGTGAAGGGAATCTATCCCACCAGCATGTTCTATTCATTGTTGTGTTGAGGTTTATATCCCTAGAGCGTGTAGCTCAAGTAGATTTGGTTTTGCTAAGATGGAGCATGTTCAACAATTCTGGGTTGGACATGGCTCTGTACGTTAGACAGAGATCGCCTCTGAGAAAGCGTTATGCAACAGAGAACAGTCTTAGCTTTTTCAATTGTGCTGCATAGGGCAACTGTTTGAGGCCAGTAATCCTCTTGGTTAGGTACCTTTGTGGTCTCTCCAGCTGCTGGAGATGTCTAGCCAGGTACATTCCAATTGGTGCATTGTACTTAATAATGGGTCTGATGAGGGAAAAGTAGAGGGGCACCATTACATCCTTAGATCTTGATGCAAACCCTTTCGTGATCAGATGGGTCACATAGAAGGATTTTCGAACCACTTTGGCAACATGGTTATCAAAGGAAAGCTGACTATCTACTTGGATCCCTAGATCTCTTATTTCTTCTTCAGATTTTAGGGGATTACCTCCTATGTTGTAGTTTATGCGGGTACTCTGTGTTTTCCAAAGGGGATTACTATGCATTTTTTTGCATTTAGCTTGAGACCATGGCTTTGACACTATGCATTAGTCTCATTTAGGCCCTTCTGGAGGATCTCCATGTTGGCCAGAGACTCTGTTATAACACCCAGTTTGCAGTCGTCCACAAACATAGTCAGCCACAGCCCTTCCGTGCTTGCCTGTACTTCTGAGAAGTATATACCAAACAGGAGGGGCCCCAGGACAGAGCCCTGAGGCACACCACTCGTTACTGGTCTGGATTCAGACATAGATCCCGCTACTCTTACTTTATGGGATCTGTCTGAGAGCAAGTTTGTGATCCATCTTGTGACGTAAGGGTTTATGCCCAGGCTGGTGAGCTTATCAATAATACCTGAATGGGGAATGGTGTCAAATGCTTTAGCAAGGTCAAGGTAAGCTGTATGTACCTCCTTTCCCTTATCTATAGCCTGAGTAACTGTCTCAAAGAAATCCACCAGGTTCAGGAGGCATGATCTGCCCTTGACGAAGCCGAACTGTGTGGGGTCCAGTGACTGGAGGTTCCCAATCTCTCCGTTTATGAGTTCCATAATGATTCACTACATAGCCTTACAGATCAGACTGGTCAGGCTTATTGGTCGGTAGTTCCCAGGGTCAGTTGTGGCCCCGCCCTTGTGTAGCGGGACCACTGTTACCATGCGCCATTCTATGGGCACATGTCCTGTGGAGAGGCTGATACTGAACAGGGTATTAAGATGCGGGGTTAATTGCTTTTGGAGCTCGTGTATGACACAGCCTGGGACACCATCTGGTCCCATGGAGGCAGTGTTTTTAGCTTTAGATAGAGCCTTGTTAACCAATGTATCAGTAATAATTGGACTTACACAATCCCCTGGAATGGTAATAGGCCCTGTAGGTGGTGAGGGGGGAGAAATTTGCACTGAACCTGTCAGCCAAGATGTTGGCAATGTCAGAAGGGTCAGTGTATTTTGTTCCATTTTGTACTAGCTCAGAACAGACCTGAGCATTGCCATTTAGGTTTTTGACGTAGCCATAGAAGGCCTTATGGTTATCCTTGGCATCCTTGGCAACTTTCTTTTCAAAATTAGCTTTAGTTGACTTGATGAGGGCCCTCAATTTCTTACTAATGCTGATCAGGGATGATTTTTCTACTTGAGATTTGGCCTTTTTTTGTATAAGTCTCCTCCTTTTATTGTAAAGTTTGCTTATGGCCGGGGTCCACCAGACTGGTTTCTTCTTGCCTGAGGAAGGAGTCTTGGTTTTATTTGGGATAGCATGGTCCATGCAATCCTGAAGATGCATATAGAGTGCCTTGGTGTAGGATTCCGCATCCTGGATATCATTATCCTTCTGCAAGGGAATAGTGAAGCTTTCCACTTCGGATGCAAGTAGCTTGAAGTTTGCTTTGGAAAGGTTTTTGACTATGGTTTCTTTGACTGGGGGAGGTGGAGGGGTGAGGATGTCCAGGGTTCTCAGTTTGTGGTCGCATCTGACCAAGGAAGGAGTGATAATGGGTGTGGTACAATAGGCACCCATATTTGTGATGATTAAATCCAATATGTTGTCCCCTCTAGTGGGGGAACATATTAGTTGTTCAAGGGCATTTGAATTTATAAATTCTATGAATTGGTTGTTGTTTCATCTGGAGTAAAATACACAAATTTATGAAAGGCATACTTAATGAGAATTAATTTAAATAGCAGCCTTGTTATTATTTTTTTTTACTACAAGCACTTTGTTTTCCAGAAGTGATACTGTCTAACCACTAACAAATTTTGTAATGTAGCTAAGTCACTGTAGCATCTTGTTGCATTTTAGCTGCTGAAATCACATATGCAGTTGTGTTGTATAAATCCTCACTATCATACATCAAATAAGTATCCTCAAGCTTCCTTACAAGTGTTAAATGGCCATCTGATTAGGATCTGTTCTTAGCTGTAGTTTGCTTTAACCTGTCAAGGTGGTCGTTAATAGCATATTTTATACTACACACCAACCAAAGTTTATTTTGAGACTTTGGTTCATAGGTACTCAGACTGATAGTTAATACTAGGCTATCTGTATGTAGATTGTTATAAGCTTAATCAATATATCAGAAGTCAGAATCAGACTCTGTACCTTATATCACAGAGGTAAAGACCTTAACCATTATGCCAAACCCCCCCCCCCCTTTTGATAAGACCAACCTTCATTTAAGTGCTGTAAAATTCCTGGTACTGCTGGTATCTAGCAACTTGGCCTATATGGGCTCTGCAAGGCTTTGGAACATAAATATTGCTTGGTTATAGTGGACATTCAGAAACATTTGCAATGCAATGGCATAGCATTAAATATCAACTATGTTGTAGCACAGGGTGGCCCAATGCTGCTTAGGTATGCAGTAGGATTGTCATACAGGCAGCATTCTGAGAAAATGCCTACAATATGAGCAGCAGTTATGTTATTAGATAGTACTGATGTGGCCATGCTACTAGCAATCACATAATTCACAATAGCTTGCTTTTCTCTCTTGTATTGCTCATTACCTATGTGCACACATGAATTCATAATAAATATTTATATTTTTTGTCATTGAGCTGGGATGAGCCTGAAAATCAGTTGTTTTGCTAGAGGGAAATGAAGGGGGGCAGCTGCCCCGGGTGCAAAGTGTTAGTGGGTACAATTAACCAAAGCTGATTGCTATCTAATGCATACTAGTTTTTAAATGCTGGTACTGTATTTGGTGATGAAAACTCAGCACTGTAATTCTGCATATGTGTGTTGAATGACAGCATCTGGTGCAGGTTGAAGGAAAAAAAATGTGTTCTTTTTCTTATGTTTTTTAAAGTCAAACTTGAGTACTGTAGTGTTCTCTGCAGGGTATAAACTGCAGTTCATTACAGTTTAAGAAAAAAAATGTTTTTCTTTTCTTTTTTCAAATTAAACCTGAGTGATGTACAGTAGACTCCCTCTTTAACCGGCCATCAAATTTCTTCTGTAGTCCTAGCAAATGACAACAGAGAAGAACAACACTTCCCCCTCCTCTGGGTTAATAATGACACACATTTGAGTTTTAGACTTCATATTCATTAGAAACATGCATGCTAACACAAATCCTGTTATTCTAGCTGATTTATAACCTATAAATATTATCTTGTATGCTCCTTCTGATTAACCAGCCATTCGTTTATCAAGCCTAAGGTCAGGTCCCAGCGAGACTGGATAAGAGGGAGTCTACAGTAGTGCTACATTCATGGTATAAACTATAGCAAGCAAGTTTGTTACAGTTGAAAAGAAAAAAAAGAGTATATTTCTTTATTCTTAAAGTCAAATCTGAGCACTGTAGTGCTCTATGTGTGGTGTAAACAGTGGCAAATGTTGCAGGCAGTTTATTGCAGCTTGTTTTTTTTCTGTTTGATATATTTATATGTATATATGTATATATATATATCATACCTCTGAACCTCTTAGCACAAGAAATCTGGACAAAGCCTAAAATAATGGGGGGGGGCAAAGTCCCAAAAAGAGGGACAGATCTGAAAATTCTCAAATAAACTCAGAAAGTGGCAAGGATAACACAGTTTGTGTTACTTTACATTTTCTGAAGGAGATGAAGTCTGTAACTCAAATGTGTGTCATTTAATGACTTCAGTCATCAGTGTCACGCCAGAAAATCACAAATTTTAGGAGAAACAGATAAAAATATGCAGGACAAATCTGGACATTCTAAAAAATCTGTGGGTATGGTATATATATATATATA